>NC_056728.1:1267984873-1268287373 GCF_019279795.1 Protopterus annectens
AGGAGTCATTTCAGTGTGTATTGCCCTACTGAAATTTTTCATTTTATTTTATTTTGTGTCTTTCCTCACTTTCTTTTACTGATACTGAAAAGTGACATTATTTTATTTAATTTACATATTCTCCCACTTTTATTAAAACTCATGGAACACTTTTCTTTTGTGTTTGCATTTCCCTGGTGGTCTAGTGGGCTAACTGATTATTGACTGCATAGGCCATCAATAAGCACATTTACTTTTATTTTATTTAACATTTGTTTACCAGGAAAGTCCGACTTCGAACAAAGCCAATTTTCAGTTGAGGCCCGGGGAGAAATGCTCCAGACACATCTTTGAAATGTGGGAGGAAACTGGAGCAGCTGGAGAAAACCCACACAAACACAGGGAGGACATGCAGACTCCGCAGGGAAGGCACCCCAGCCGAGAATCAAACCAGAGAGCCTCTTGCTGTGAAATGACAACACTACCGCTGCAGCACTGCGCTATTCACACATAGTGTTTGACATTTAGAATGTCTCTAGTTCAGTGGATCCCAGAAGGAATCAATTCAGGGTGTGTCTCTGCTGCTATTTTTCATTTTATTTATTTTTGTTCTCCTTCGCTTCCGTTTAAGACACTGTTATTTTATTTGATTTGAGTACTCTCCCTAACAGTTAATAAGATGCAGGAACACTTTTGTTCCATTGCTTCTGTGGTGATCTAGTGGAGTGACTGATAATTGACTGCTTAAAAAGCTAATAATCTCAGTTTTCAGATACCATCTTTTTTATAATTTTTAATTGTCAGGCTCATATGCTAAAGTTTATTCGGAATAATTGTGAAAGTATGAGGATTAAGTAACACATGAAGGCGAATGCAGTAAGCAGAAATGACACCAAAAGAATTGAAAATTAGACTTTACTTTAGACTTTACTAAAGTGCTTTCGTCAGGTAGATGACATGTATGGAAATTGTATTGGAAAACAATTTTTTTACTTTTGAGGGGCATTTGTTTAAACAAAGGCAAGGAGATGCAATGGATGCGTGCTGTGCTCCAGTTTTTGCTAATATTGTGTTAGCACACTGGGAGGACCTATTTGTTTTCAATTCCGAGTTTAGGACTTCATGGGTATTGTATGGGCGATACCTAGATGATATTGTCCTTTTCTGGAATGGCAGTGAAAATGATCTGAAAAGGTTTTTCACTTATATTAATGGTGCAACCAGTTTTTTGAGATTCACTATTAATAAAGAATTCAATTATTTGGATGTTACCATTAGGAAAGACTATAGTAACAACTGTTTTACCTCCCAACTATATAGGAAACCGGCTTATTCTAACTCTTTACTGCATTTTGCAAGTGGGCACCCATTTCACCAAAAGAAGGCCCTTGTAAAAGGTCAATATGTGAGATTGGCCAGGATGGTCTCTGACCTTGTTGAATTTAAAAAGGAATGTGAAACAATGAAAATCATGTTTTTAAGGAGAGGTTACACTGAGACCTTTGTCACTGATATCTCTAATGAAGTTAAAAATAAGGGGATTAGTGACCATTTTTTCTCTTTATTAGCCCAGGATAATATTAGTTGTAAGGATGGTAGAGAAAGTTGACCTTTGGGTTTTGGATGTGCACTTACCCTTACATTTACTTCCAACTTTTATGACATCAGGAATATTATTTTTAAATATTGGAAAATTTTTGATATTGATCTGGAAGTGCAGGAAAAGTTGGCACCAAACCCACTGTTGTATATAAGAAGGATACTTCATTTAAAGGGCTCTTAGAAAGGAATAAATATAATTTAGGGCAGGGTGGCACTCTTAAATGTGGAAGATGTTCCCAATGTCCCTATATCATGGATACCACTAAAATTAAATTAAAAAATTTTGGATGTTTAACCACTATGAAGAAATGTTATTGCTATAGTAAAGGTGTGGTTTACATAGCAGTGTGTGAACTTTGTGAAAGTTACTATGTGGGGAAAACCAAAAATGCACTTAGGTTAAGAATTTATCAGCACCTATATGATATTAAGCATAAGAATGAGAAAAACACACTTTATAAACATGTTAGTAGTAAGCCTAATCATTCTTTTAGAATTTTTATATTAGAACAGGTTGATTTGGGATCACGGGGGTGGGGGGGGGGGGTCAGTGGATGATTACCTGGAGTTTATGGAATTAAAGTGGCAAATTAAATTAAATGCCTATCATCCTCCAGGGTTGAATGATAGAATTTCTATGCCCTCTGTGTTGAGATTGAAATCTATGTTTATGTTATGAAATGGTGGAGAAACATCTTTTATTAACATCTTTTATTACCAATATTATTCTGTGTTTTGATTAGGGTTTTCACATATATTTGTAGTTATGTATTTTTTCATAGTATCAGTATTTTCTATACTGATTTTTTGAACATGTATTTGTAAATTTGTTGCATATATATTTTTAAGAATAAGGAAGATGTGATGTAATGCCTTCTAGATGATTGGCCAGGACTATTACTTAAACCATGTTGGTTAATATTGTTTTATTCTGATGAAGTCATCTACCTGACGAAAGCGCTTAAGTAAAGTCTAAAGTAAAGTCTAATTTTCAATACTTTTGGTGTTGTTTCTGCTTACAGCATTCACCTTCGTGTGTTACTTGGTTTGTGCATTGTTGCTTATTTCAGTCTGTTAAAGTATGAGGATTGTTTTATCTGTAGTTCCCTCTTGTGAGGAAAAGTCAGCTTTGTGTGGTTTAGCTTCTTTCTCAGTTCACTACTCATTGTTTAAACTGTTTATATGACTGCAGATATTCCATCCAGGACTGTGGCCATTGGTATTATGCTGAGGAAGTTTTCCTGGCTGTGTTTTCAGAACCTCAAGAATATATAAAAAATTACATTTTGAATTCACCTGGGGATATAGATTTAGTTTTTCGATCATCTTCTGCAAAGGTTAACAAAAATGTGATGACAGAAGAAAGCTGAGGAAGCTCTCCTTCTCTAAATTTTCCTAGGGATTTTCTGCTGTCTAAGCAGATGCTTAAAAAGCAATGGCAAGAAAGTTCCTAAAAGAAAGCAGCACCCCACCCCCAAGAACAAAGGACAGTCAAATAAGGCAGCATGACTGTATAAGGGATCTTGATTATCTCTTTCAGAAATCCTGAATCTTCATTTTTCTCTTTGGTAGTAGAAGGTTTCAGACAAATGTGCTCTGAGGCTGATTCAGCAAGACTACAAACAACAGTGGGAAGAAATTACTAGTATCCAGGGAATTCCTACATATCTGCCATACCAAACCCTTCTGTTTCCTCCTGTCCTACAACACATGCTGTTACAGGAGGTAATAGAAGCAGTTCCTCCTTCTCAGATGGGAAAGGGATTTTATTCAAGAATGTTTTCAGTGCCACAGAAAGAAAATACCTGGAGAACTCTTCTGGATTGTTCTTTCCTAAATGAGTTTGTGGTGTACCCAAGTTCAAATTGCTTTCACTTCACAACATTGTACCCCTTGTTCTTTTGAGTTTTCTAGTAACCTTAGTATATTGTCACATTCCTGTTCATCCAAACTTCAGATGTTTCTTAAGGTTTTGTGTTACTGTCAGTTTTCTGCCTTACCTTTTCGACTATTTACTCCTCCAAGAGTGTTCATAAGGTTTCTAGCTCCTGCCATAGTCCAATGCAGGCTAATGGGTATGCTCATTTTGTCCATATTTAGATGACTTGCTTATCTTTGCAGAATATTTTTCAAAGTGTCAGGAATCTCTCACTTGGGTGAGATACCTCCTACACAAGCTGGAATTTCAAGACCGCATTCAAAATTCTTTCCTGACTCCATACCACAGCATTATTTTTCTGGGATGTCTGCTATACACCTCAGTGTAAATAACTTTCCTTTCACAGGAACAAAAAATCTATATTTAGATAAATTCCAGAGGATTTCCACTCAGACTTTGGTCACTGCAAGGGAATACCTCAGGATCCTGGGTCTTATGGCATATGTGATTCTCATTATGCCTCTTGCAAGACTGCACACAAGAAAGCTACAGCGGTATTTGAAGTCTCTTTGGTCCCAATATCTGTTATCTTTTCTAATTCCAGTTCTGGGAGTTGTAAGAAGAAAAATCACTGGGTGGAGACATCATATATCACCAGATCCAGGTCTCTCTTCCCTCTCTTCTCCAAAGCAGTCTATCACCACAGATGTCTCAGAATTTGCTTGCACAGCAGTGTCAAGGTGGATAAAAGTGCAAAGTATCTGGGACAACAAAGACAGACCAAAATACAGAAATATCAGAGATGTGTTTGCTCTTATCAAGGCACTCAACTCTGAACCACCTTTGGTCCCCTGGAACTCTGAGTAGTAGCAGACAATAACACAGTGATGTGGTACATAAATAAGCAAGGAGGAACCAGATCTTAACCCTCTACAGACTAGCTATGTTAGCATGCGATATAGCTTTACAGCACAGTCTCACTCTACAGGCGTCTTACATTCTGTAATAGCAAAACTGTGTGACAGACAAGCTGAGCATGACAAAGGCAGACCCTCATGAATGGAAACTAGATCAGATGGTCTTCCAAGATTTGATCCTTATGTGGGAAGTTCCTCAGTTAGATATTTTCCCTCCCCTCTGAACAATTAGCTGGCAAAATTCTACTCCAGGATTCCATGCAAGAAGGCCTGGAAGACAGATGCCTTTTCTTTTGTTTGGGCAGTAATGTTCCTGTATGCTTTCCCACTCTTTCCTCTGATATCAAGGGCACTTCTGAAGATTCAGAGGAAATCCTCCAAAATCATTGTGGTGACCCCATTCTGGCCAATGGTTTTCCCTTCTTTTGGAAATACCCAGGGGCAACTACCACAAGTCTCCTCACAGACTGTGTCTACTCACACACGAACACGAGTGTTTGATATATCCAGACCCCAAACAGCTTCAAATGACTGCCAGGATGATATTGTCATAAAGCTTTGTTTACTGAGGACATGCAGCAGGAACTAATGGAGACAAGAAAGCCTGCTACTAGGAACATCATATATAGGCATATGGAAAAGGTTATCTGATGTTGTCATTTTCATTTCTTCCTCAGCTGATGGGTTTGGATCTAAGAATCAGATCCAACTCAGCTGCTTCTACAAGACCATTGGATCCTAGAACTCTCGGGTGTCTCCCTTTACACATAATGCCCCACCAACCTAATGTACCTCAGATCTCATTTGCTGCCATTAGGTATCAGATGTGAATTCCTAGCTCTTGAGTGTTTTTTGAATAATCATCAGATTTTTCTTTGTTCTGGCACTGTGAATTACTTAAATTTAGTATTTTGTATTTCTTTTTCCTCCCTCCCATATTTTAGTGTTCTTAGCAATTCTTTCTTCCCCTTTTAATGTTAGTTACAATTTTCAATGTTTCTGTTACCATTGCTGGTATTCTTTTGTACTTTTTTGAGTGCTTTTTCTACTATTGTTGGTAGTTTTCTTTCTCTTCCATTCTCTTCCTTCCTTTATATAAAAAGAAAAAAAAATGACTACTTGTACTGACAGGCTGTTTTCTTGTAGTGTAATCCTATTGCTTCTTGCCTAAGACCTTGTTGGGTTACAGCTGTATATTGTGGTAGAAGTCTTAAGATGTCAGAGAAGCTCTCTGGGTTTACAAAGTGTATTTCCTGTGAGCATAAGATTCCAAATGCTGAAGGACACAGGGAATATGTTCATTGTTTGGGTCCTGCATACCTTGATGTTAACTGTGACATTTATTCAGGATTTAATTCTAGGGCCTTGATTGACCACATGAGCAAATTAATTCTGCATGATCTCTTGCCCTCTACTTCTTCCTGTTTGGTGGCTGGGGCTCAAACTTCTTCAAAAAAGTCAGACAAATTGAAATTTGGCACTCAAGCTAAAGACAAAGAGTCCCTGAAAAGGTGTCCAGCTCATTCCTCAACTTCAGCTTTAGCTCCCTCAACAGAGCCCCCAGCCAAGATTCAGAAGTTGGATCCATCAGCCTTAACTCCAACAAATCAAAGATCAAGGTCTCCATGGGTCTGTACTCCACTATTTCCATCAGATCATATTTCATCCAGGCTTTCCTCTCTGTTCCTAGAAAAGTCATCTCCAAGACATTCTAGGCCTCCTTCTACCATGTCCTCTCTTTGGTCCTCCAGAAGCTTTTCTGAAGCAGATGTGGACAGGATGATGATGAAGCTCCTCAGAGCACAGATACAGATGGGGGTTCTCCAGGCTCCAACCCCTTCCAGGCCTGGGAGCTGACATATATCCACCTCCTCTCTGTTTTCCCCCTCTCTGATCCATCCTTCTATTTTGGAGTCATTGGATCCAATATCCCTGGGGATGTCTACTTCAGATCTGAAGAATGTTTGTTTTTTGACTCCGATGGTTTCCCTGAGCTGACTGACACTGAGTGTTTTGGAGCTGGAGAATTCTCACAGCTGAAGCTTTAGCACTGGTTCTGGGGGCTTGGAGTTGACTGCAGTGGTTTCAGAGCAATCTCTTCCCCTTAGAGCCTCAGCGCTGGATAGCTTGGATCCAACTCCCTCTGTAGGTGGAACACAGATGGGGTTGCAGGAGCCAATGATCTGAGAGATGCCAGCTTTAGATCCATCGACTTCTGTTTCTCCTAGATGCTTGGCTTTTGAGGTTCTGGAAATGGTTTTCTCTATGCCTAGAGAACTGACATCCCTGTCCCCATCAGATCAGACAATCCTGCCTCATACTGTTTTGTGTCCTGAGCCTTGACCATCTCTTCCACTGAGACAGCCGATCAGAGTAAACCTCCAGTCAGTCCATCAAGGCATTGTTATCTCTTCTGATACTTTCTTAGAATACCCCACTGAGTAAATCCCTGGAAAGAAGCCATGCAAAAAGAAGCACTTAGACTCCCCATGGATTCTATCACAGAGGAAACTGATTTTGATAAGGGGAAGGGGCCACCCAGATCACCACCTGATGATGTCTCCTTTGGAGACATCCTGCAGCTCTTGAAACAAAAAGATGGTTGGCATTCCAATACCCCTTCCCAGGAGGAATTAGTGTTCCTGGAGAATTTGGGGTCTGGCCCATCTACTTTTTGGTTGACCCCCTGTTGATGAGCTTATCAACTTAGTCTCTTGGCAGGCATGGAAGGAGTTAGACACTTGACCCAATACCTAAAATACTGGATAAATTTCTTGCCCCCAGCAAAGACTGTGGGCACTGAAGCAAGGGAGTAGCTTTTGATGCCATGGTTGTGGTTGCAGCTACAAGAAAGGAACTATCAGGGCAGAGTTCTTCTGTGCATCTTCCTAATACAGAGTCTCAGGCATTGGACAGATTTGTGAAGCATGTTTATGCTTCAACGACTTTTGCTCTTAGGTCAGTTAATAACTTGGCAAATGTTATGAGACTGCAAAGAGATTTGAAAAGGCCCTTCTCTAGTAATCAGCAAGGTGGCAGAAAGATGTGGTTTAAGAAGTCCCAGGGTCCTTTCCAGGAATCATGTGGAGATAATTTTTCCAGGGGCAGAGGAGGAAATTCAACTGGAAGAAACTGTATTCATGGCAGAAGTGGTCTACAGAGCCAGGGATCTATAGATTCTTTCTCAGATAGGCCCTATCAGTGCTCCTGAAGGGAGGCCCAACTGTCTTGCTCTGGAGACAGTTGGGGGTCATTTATCCCTGCACCAGAAAGCCTGGCTATCTATCACAAAAGATCTGTGGGTGTGGAGGATTATATCCAGAGGTGATGCCATGCCATTTTCCTAAGCCCCTTCCACATTTTTGATGTCAGAAGGAAGAAGCATCTATTGAAATAAACAAATTGCTAGAAAAAAAGAGTCATCCAAAAGGTCCTCCAGACCAGAGAGATTCTTCTTCGTGCCAAAAAAGATGGGGACTTGAGATCAATTCTGGATTTCTGCAAGTTAAATCAATTTGTTCAGTATACAGAGTTTTGGATGGTCAAGGTTTAGTCCATTTTGCCTCTGTTGCAGAAGGACAATTGGATGTGCTCGATAGATCTTCAGGATGCATATTATTACATCAAAATGAACAGGCACTTCAGGATATACCAACGCTTCCAACTGGGAGTCAGTCATAACCATTTCAGAGCACTGGCCTTTGATCTCGCCACAACCCACAGGGTGTTCACCAAATGCATGGCAGTGGTAGCAGCTCATTTGAGACTGCTGGGATTCCAAGTGTTTCTATATCTAGATGACTAGTTCCTTACTGTCTTAACCAGGCATCAGGACAGTAACGATATAGATGACAATATGTTGGTAGTCTAGTACATCAAGAGACAAGAGGGAACCCGATCTTACCCTCTTTGTCAAGAAGCTGTGAGAGTATGGCAATGGGCAACCTCTTCCAATCGCTTTCTAATAGCAAAGCACATCCCATGGAAATCCATTGTGATTGCAGACAAGCTAAGCAGGTCCATTCTGATATGTGGTGTCTCAACATCAAAGATTTTTAGTCCGTGGAGCCAGCCATGCTGTGATCTGTTTGCCTTTCCCCTCAATAACAAGTGCAGCAGGTTCTTTTCCATGATCCGCCCATTGGGGAGTTACTGAGATGCTCTAGTTTACAATTGGCCCTCCAGTCTCCTGTATGCTTTTCCACTATTATCACTAATTCCCAAATTTCTTCAGAAGGCAGTTCAGTTGAAGAGCACAGTTATCCTCGCTACCATTTTGGCCTAATCAAATTTGTTTTTTCTTCCTCTAGCCTCATCTTCTTATCCTCCCTGAATTCTGAATCTAAATTCAGACCTACTCTCTCACCTGATAGGCATGACTCACCTGGATATAACAGGCCTCAAAGTGACCACATGGTTTCTCCAGATCCACTGATTGCTAGACAGTCCAGGATATCTTCTTGGCCCTTCATATTATGTTATCTTCCCACAAGGCTTCTACTAGAAAGACTTACATGATTAAATGGAAAGTATTTGTCTTTTGGGCCCTTAACAAAAAATTGGACCCCTTTTTAGTGCCTTTATTAGCAATCCTTGAATTTCTAGCTTCAGTCTTGAATGAAGGAGCTAGTTTTTCAATTATTAGAGTTCATTTGGCTGCCATTTCTAATTTCCACATGGCTGAACTGTATATTAGCCTCTTCTAAATTATACAAGGCCTTTCTCAAAGAAGCTTTTTTGCTCAGACCTTGTTTAAAAGATCTTACACCCCCTGGGGATTTAAATATAATGCTTCAGGCCTTAATTCAATCTCCCTTTGAACCTTCAGCCAAAACTGACCAAAATGTTTTATCTTGGAAAAACATTTTTTGTGGCTGTTATGTCAGCTAGTAGAGTATCTGAACTCCTGGCTCTGTCTTCAAAGTCTCCTTATCTAATTTTTCACAAAGATAGGGTGTCATTATGAACTAATCCATCTTTTTTACCTAAAGTAGCTTCTTAGTCGAATATTAACTAGGTGACTAATCTCCGAGTTCTTTCCAAATTTTTCAAACAAAGGAAAGTACATGTTATGTTTGTTGGATGTGTGTAGACAACTTGGTGTTACCTTCATAGAACCAAAGACTTTAGTAAATCTGATCGGTCATTTGTTTCCTATTCTCCTATCAGATTGGGCAATCCAGTATCTTAAGTTATATCAGCCAAATGGTTGACTGATTGTGTAACCTTTTGTCTGTGGTAAATTGAGTTTATCTTTGCCAAAATCTCCTAGGGCGCATTCTACAAGATATATGGTGGTTTATGCAGCCTTTTGGTCCAGAGCATCTTTAGATGGTATTTGCGCAGCTGCAACTTTGGCTAATCCCTACTCTTTCATTGATCATTACAAACTGAATTTGATTTCTAGGAACAGAATAGTATTTGGCTCAGCAGTGCTCTGGAATATCCTTCCTTAGGAGCCTCCCAAGGTTTCAATAGCTGGGGACTCTGTGCCATCAGTTGAGAAATGAGTGAACGTAACATCAGATTAAAAAGTTATATACTCACCATAACATTCCATCTGTGTTATCCATGTTTATTCTTTCTCAACACCCCACCCACCTACCCTCTTCTTTTTGTCTTCTGGAGAGATCTAAGGGTTGTATAGGAACCTCTGTTCTTTTTTTGAGCTCCAGTTTCCATTTTATGTTCTGCCTCTGATATTTCTGTTCTAGGTTATCCCTTTGTATCTAGGGGCAGCAAACTCAATCTGAGGTATGTTAGGTTGGTGGGGTATTATGGGTAAAGGGAGGAACTTGAGAGTTCTAGGATGGCAGAAGTGGTCGAGTTGGAGCCATGTCTCGGATCCCAACCAATAAGTTGAGGTAGAATAAAAATGGATAACAAGGATGGACCATTATTGTGAGTGCATAACTTTTTATTGCAGTTGGTGCCAACAAAATAACCAACCCCCATTCAGGGCTAGTTTTTCTCTGGTTTTGCAATATTTGTGTGAGTTATTTTCCTATACCTTCCCTTATTCCACTATCAGGGTCTTTTTGTTGTCCATTTTGTAATGTCTGCTTGTGGACCAACTCTTTCAATGCATTCTCATGTCAAAATATTTTTGAAAGGAGTATTACATAAATGACCAAAAAAAAAAAAAAATAAAAAAACAGTGGTTCCTTCTTGTGATCTAAATTTTAAGTCAGAGACGCTAACACTTGTTCCATTTGAACCAGTTCATCTAGTTGATATGAGGTTGTTAACGTGGAAAACTGATTGCTCTGACCTCTGCAAGATTAGTAACTAGATGGTGGGTCAACCATATCTCAGTTCTTCACAGAGAAAGGGGTTTCTTTGAGAACTAATTATTTTATGCCTAAAGTGGTATCCAAGTTTACTTTAAGCCAAACTGCCCATCTCCCTGTTTTCTTTCTATAATCTGAAAATGAGAGAGAAAGGATACTTCATACCTTGGGCATCCACAGATATCTCAGGTGCTATCTTGACAAAATAAAACCTTTTATAACTTCTGATCAGTTGTTCATTTCTTGTGGAGGTAAGAAGGGACAAGCACCAGTGGCTAACAATATCTTTGGAAGTCTGGGGTTTCCTTAAACCCAGCCCACCCAGACTATCCAGGGATTGCAAGCAGCTAATGTTCCTGAGGGAGGTGGCAATGGCCCCACAGGAGAAGGTGAGTGGATCAGCTGTAATGGAAATAATAGGAGTGAAGGTGGTGGAGATGCCTGGAAGAAAAATAAATATGACTTTCATACCAGTAATGGTAGTACTGATTTTAACTTGCAACAACCAGTTAGTATTGCTGAGAAGTTAAAATCTTTTGAAAAAGACTTGCTTATTTATAAGAAATTGCAGATGGAGAACGCATACCTGGAAAAGAATATTGAGTTGGGGCAGGTTCCTCGTGGTTTGCAGTTTTGGAGATACCCAAATGGAGCTGAGGGTAATGAGGAGTTCCTGAAAGAACTGCATGCTCTATTTGACCGGTCTGGCATTGATTTGGAGCCGAAAGGAGCAGACGTCAGCGCCGAGGACTCAAAAAGAGCAGCGGTTGAACTTGCAATCATCGGCTGTATTTGCGGATGGAGTGAGGCATTCTGAAAGGCTTTGTGGCAAAAATCAGCAGTCCCATTTTTCGGATGGGAGTTACAGGGATTTTGTAAAGCAAGGAGTCAGGCCAAAGAAGACAAGGAACAGATATTAACTGTTGCCAGGTTTGAGGACATTACTGTTGCCGGTGTTTCCTATGTAAATGTAAGTAGTTTTAGTAAAATGTCTGGTGAGCCGGTAAACTGTAAATGGGATGAACTCGGACATTGTTTGTAGTTTAAATAGTGGACATGATTTAATTAACAATAGTACTTTGGAAACTGGTAGCAAAAGTGTTGAACAGGTCAATGAAGTGGGGAGGCCTGTTGATAAAGGTGAAATAAGCATTTTATGTTGACCTCCTGCATGAATTAATGGATGTGGCTATAGCCGATTTTTTCAGAACAGAAGGAGATTTATGTTCTGGTGTAGGGGCGCTTGTATGTCCTTCAGATGAGGCAATGGCAGACTTTTCTGATTTCTTTAATGAGTCCATTTATTCTCCAATCAAAAGGAACATTGATGGTGATGTTGGTGTATGTATTGAAGTAGATTTGCAGAATAATGAAATAGTTTTTATGGAAAGTAATGTATGCAAATGTATACCTAAAGATTTTGATGAGAGTTTAGCTGCATTCATGGAGGGAAACTGTGATGAAATAGTTCGTATTGGACAAATAATAATGTAGAGCCATTTAGACAGTGTCTAGTGGATAGGGAAACAAAGTTAAATAACTCTGGTGATATTGTAAATGATAGCCCTGATGTTCATCTTGGGGGTGATAATTCTGAATTTTTGTTAGCCCAGTATGCTGAAAATGTAAATTTTATGAATGAAAGTAATGATATATGCACAGTCATTAGTAATAGTGAGAATGATTTTATGATTTTTAATTTATTCTACCAAAGTAGTAGGAGTTGGCCATGCAAATCTTTTGGTAAAAGGTTTTACTTTTGTACCCTCTAGAAAGGGGAAAGTGGTGGATACCCTAATTGATTTAAAATGCTTCATGCATAAGTTAAATTTAGAAATATGGTTTAATGGGCAAAATAATATTAGTGAAGTGTTTTCAGGTAGGCCATCAAAACCAAGTGCCTTCAATCCTCCTTTAAATAGTGTTATACGCCTATATGAAAAAAATCTGTGAAAAGGAAATCAGGCAATTTTATAAACATTCTCATATGGTATATGGTAGTAATTTAACTGTGATGGAGGAGGAGATTTTAAGAGAATTTATTAATGACAACAGTGTGCATATCATGAAACCTGATAAAGGTAGTGGGGTTGTGTTGATGAACAAAAGTGAATATTTAGATAAAATTAATTTGTTGCTTATGGATGGAACATATCAGGAAAGTTCCTTAAATGAGATTCAGATAGCGTACCGAAAGATTGACATGGCATTAGAAGATATGTTATATCAAGGCCAGATCAGTCTGGACGAATTTGAATATTTAAAAAAATGAACACCCCCATGGTACCATATATTTTTGGAATACCAAAAATTCATAAAGGTTTATCAGGGTTAAAATTTCGCCCCATAGTATTTTTAGATTATAGCATGCAAAAAGACCTGTCAAAGTTCACCTACATTACAAAGGATTCTTGGCACTTTTTGGAAAAACTGGAAACAATCAAGATATCCCCTGGGGTGTTTATGGTGACCATTGATGTAGTAATTTTTTTCTGTTATACCCCACAGTGAGGGTATTCAGTGGTTGGAGAAGCAGTTGGTTAAAACAGGTTTTTATGACCAAGATTGTATTAATAAAATCTCTGCTCTTATGGACATTGTTTTGGGGCATAATTATATTTATTTTGAAGGCCAGTATTTTAAGCAGTTAACTGGTGTTGCAATGGGGGGCATCTTATGCCCCCGTTTTTGCAAACCTCATCATGGCCTTTTTGGAGCAGGAGTACCTAATGAGTAGTGTACATTGGGTGAATGTCCAGCATTATACTAGGTTTCTGAACGACCTGTTTTTGTTGTGGAAAGGTACTGAAGGTCAGCTCAGTGAATTTTTATCTTACCTTAATGATACTGTGGAATTTTTGCAGTTTACTAATAATTATAGTAAGGAGAAAATATCATATTTGGATGTTGACCTGATTTGGGATAGTAATAAAGGAATTTTTCGTTCCAAAATTTATAGAAAACCCACATTTTCGAATTCTTATTTAGAATTCAATAGTTGGCATCCCCTTCATCAAAAAAAGTCGATAGTCAAGGGGCAGCTGGTGAGCGCAGCCGGAATGGTGAGCCTTGACTGTGAGTTTCTGGATGAAGTTGGGTTTATTACTAACATGTTTACCAAAAGAGGATATCCCATTGAATTTCTGGATAAAATAAGTCAAGAAGTAGTGCGAAAGTGATTGAAAGATGTGTATAGGCCAATATTGGATGGTGGTATGGCACCAGGGCATTGATGCGGATAGAAGGCAGGTTAGAAAGAATTTTGATCTAAGTTTTATCACTACTTTCAACCTGGATGCCCATTGGATATCAGAGGTTATCACAAAAAACTGGGATATCTTGAGTTATGATATGAATGTTGAGCAGAGAGTGGGTAAGGTCACTCCTAAAATAGTATTTAGAAAGGACAGGTCTTTCAAAAACCTTTTTGAGTTAAATAAGGGTATTAATAGTGGAAGTTCCAATTGACCCAAAGGGAATTTTAAGTGTGGGAGATGTAATTGGTGTACCCACATTTTGGGAACCAGTGACAAGTTTAAATTTAATGGTAAAAATATTACCATTAAGGGACACTACAATTGTATTAGTTCTAATGTTGTTTATATGGCCAAGTGCAAAAAGTGTCCTGTTTTTTATGTGGGGAAGACCTGTAGGTACTTTAAGAGTCGCATTAGTGAGCATGTTAATTATGTTAGAAAGGGGAAAATAACTAATGCCCTGTATAGGCATATCAGGGAATATGGTGACCATTGTTTAAAGTTTTTGGTTATTGAACAGTTAATAAAGGACCCCCAGAGGAAAGTTGTTGATTTGCACCTGGATATGAGTGAGTTAAAGTGGCAATTAAGGTTGGATGCAACTCAGTATCCAGGTATTAATGAAGCCACTAATATAGCATGTATTTTAAAATTAAAACGTTTAATGGGTTAGGGTTGTGTAAATGTATTGTATTTTAACCTTTTAAGATTCTATGCAGAATTTTTTAGCAATGTCATTTTGCATTTATGTATTGTGTGCAACATTACGTGTTTTAAGTATTTAATGTTTGTAAGATGGTTTTACTTAATTGAGGTAATTATGTGATTATTCTATTAACTACAGGGTGATGTGTATTTAAGGGCTGGGTAATTTATTGTCAGTTGTTCTGAGGAAGTCCCTATCAGGGGATGAAAGTGCTAAACCTGTTAATAAAGTATTCATCTGTTTTTGGAGCTGGTGTCCGTTTCTTGGTCGAAAAAGTTCTCAAGTTGGTATTGCTGTTCTTTTTAAGACGGGACAACCTGTTAAGCAGATTTTTTTCCAAATGGTTTTCCCAGGCTATTAATTTTTGCTATTCTGCCACAACAATACTATTCCAGGCAGGGTCAAGGCACACTTTACAAGGGCCTTGGCTTCATCTATCACTTTTTGGAAAGGGTTGAATTTCTTCTAGGAGAGCAACTTGGTCCTCTGAGCAGACTTCAACAAAGCACAATAAACTAGATCCCTTTTCTAGATCTAAGACCGGCTTTACTGCCACTATTCTCCAGGGGCTCCTGGAACATTCTCCTTTCACCTCCCAGTTATTCTATGCTATGGTAATCTGCACATATAGCTTAGGCTACTGCAGCAATGATTAATATGAAGAAAACAGTACAGTCATGTAAATAAATTTACCAATACAGTAGATGTTTGTATGATAACTGCTGCAGTTGCAGCTCCCTTATTTCCTGCATTTCCCTTATTTTTTGTGATTTTTTTATGCCACAGTGTGGACTTGTATTTTTCTTTCTCTAGCAATGTACTCTCAGGGCTTAGCCTACCTCTCTCATTTTCTCATTTGACATGAAAGCTCTGAAGGGCTTAGCGCCCAAACCTGCTTTTTAATCAGCTCATCTTGAGCTGAATAACAGTTTGGGTGGGAAGATGCCCTTAAGCTTTGGATGCTGTCTAACTGTTATATCCTATGCAAGATATGACTCGTCTAGTTATGCTACTTCAGCAGTGCTCATTTAAGCATGTACTGTTATGATAAGTTTAGTTACACAACTGAACTTTCTATCGAATGTGACTTGGTGAATTGCCATATCTTCCAAGGGCACTGGATGTAGCAAGGCTCCCCAGTGATTCTGCAATGAGAGCAAACGATCTTTATTTCCTACACCATGAGTGCCTGGCTGGGGTATCTTATGAAGATTCCCACTATAAAGTGAATGCCTGGCATAGGCTTGCCAAGGTAGTTTATGAAGTCACTGCTATTTGTCACTGTGGTGAACAGTGCTTGTACCACTATAGCAACCTGAGAAGGTGCCAATCTGGCTTTCTTATTTGGTTGGAGGAAGAGGTTTGGGCAATGTCACCTAAGAGGTATTGCAAGTACTTGTAATAATTGAATGTAATTTCAGTAGTCCTATAACTTACCTATGCTGCTATTGGACATATAATTTATGATTTCCTTATATCCTGTCTTTATTTTGTAGCTTAGAAGGCTATCTTGGAGAATATCTTTCTTTACATGAAGAGAATAGAGAGGCTTTCTAAGTAAAGGAGTTTTATACAGATAGTTCTTTCGATAATTATATAATAATATAGTATGCTTGTACTCATTATAACTCAGCCAATCTCTGTGCACACTGCCAAAGTGTGTCTCTCTAGAGGTGTTAGTATTTAGTTGCATTACTGACTGTTACATGTTGGAAGTGGAGTTAAACATCAGAGTTGAACTGTGCACTGACAATTGTCACATATCTGTAGGTGTAACAGCTTAATGAAGTACTCTTAAGAGAGAAATGTAAAGCATTGCACTTCTAGACTTGGTTCTTCACACACATAGAGGTAAGGCACAGAACACTGTCATACTGTATAATGGCATTTTATATTTGTAGCATGGGCCTCTTTGCCCATCTTTGCTGATAACTTGATCAGTGGCTTGTGACTGCAGTTTCATACAACAGCTCATCAAACTGTATAAACCAGGATATAGTTTTATTTTGTTTGTGAGGCTATGTTCATGTAGAGTGGGAAGGTGTGTGGGTGTACCATGTATTGACATTTCTTTTGTATTACAGTTTATTTTATTTGATAGCTGGTTGTGATTCCACAAACAGCAAATTACACAGGGCTCAGTCCTGCAAATGCAACTTTTAGTACTGGTTTCGCAGTGTATACAGAGCTGCTTATTGTTAGATATAGTTTTAATGTTTGCTGCTGGACACACATACAGAAGTCCACACAGAGGACATGCCTTTTTATCCACAACACTGTATTGCCCACCTCTTCTGCTATACATCTGACCACACACTTCATTTACTTGGGGCTGTGATATACACATATGCCTGTGCAGCATACTGTAAGGCCATATTATATTGCAGGTAGGCAGAGGTTTGTGAAGTGCTATTGCATTATACATCCTGCTTGCATAATATACATCTATGTACTGTTCTGGTAGGTCATCACTTACATAGTATGTATAATTTTGTTTTCTATTGCCTCCCCCCAGCTTATACCTTTTTTCTCTTCTTTTTTGTGTTTGTTGTTTTATTTCTAACCATTTACGTTGGCAGTTTCTACAGCATCTGCCATAGCAGTGCCAGTGGGATGACCAAGGCCACTAACCCACAACTGGTCTCAGCCTTCTCCTGCTGTCACTTCAAATGGTCACAGGCCTGCCTCCCCATTGGCAGTAGCACTGCCAGAGGTGCACAGCAGATTACCCTCAGGGAGTTGGTGGAGGTGGTGGGAGACTTGATTGACCAGCAGCTGGAAGCCTACATTGGCCACCTGGAGAGGGTCATCTTGTGATTTCAACAGTCACACTGCTGCCTGTCTCTGCTTTTACCACCTCTAGCATGGCCCAGTGGGATGGGTGGTCAGGGTATTAGGTGACCTCTCCCTGGCTCTAGCCCAGGCAGTGCAGTTAAGGAACAGTATACACATCCTATCCTCATCCTGGTGTTCTCATTCCTTGTGCGTTTCCTCTGTCCCTTATTTGTTAGTCACTCCTCCCTATCACCATCATCTTCCCTTTGCTTGTGTGTCTGTCCCACTCAAGTGTGTCAGCACCTCCCTGTCAATCCTTGTCTCTGTTTTATGTTGTTTTATGTGACCCTGCTGATAAACTTCACCCTCTTTTCACGCCTTGTCTTGCCCTTACATCTTTCCCCCAACTTTTCATCTAAAAAAAGGGTACCAGCCCCCTCCTAGAAAATTAATATATACCCTTCCTCCCTAGTTCCATGCTTGCCTTCCCTTTTCTTTGTTTTTCTGCTTGCTGCACTCTCCTTTCCTACTTTCTTATACAAACATTTCCATCTTTTTTACTGGTTAGAAGACAGATATAAACATTGCTGTAGGCTCTTTAATGTGGCTTGCAAGCTGTGTCTTAGTATCACTATGTTGTGCATGTGCACAAGTATAGTTGTACAGATTGCTTTCTACCTTTCCAGTAGCTACAATCTTTCTGCAATTGTGTTCTTTTTCTCTTTGAAGGTCCAACAACTTCCATTGGCAGGTTTTCTGATAATTAGCAGTATAAGACCATGAAATTCCACACAGTTAATTGATAATTGCCTTTAGACCATGTAATGTTGTGAGCCATACCCATGGGAAGCTTACCACAATTGAACTAGCCATTAATACTGAATCCCAGGGAATATCAACTGAAGCTAAAATTGATGACTACTGTCTGTTTTGTTTTTAATGCAGATTAGTTATAATATTATGATATGCAACAGGAATATATAAACTACTATTACATCTGAAATAAACTCGACATATTTAACTAGCTTAATACTATACACTTACATAAATAGTACTGCATGCCTTTCTTTACATAATTTGCAAATCACTATGCAATTGTATTATTAGATTCAACAGATTATTGAGAAATGTGTCAGTCAACATAATACAGACTTATTTTTTTTCTAAGAATGAAAAGATGGCTTTAATTCATTAATGACTGATTTGGGATCAAAGGTGCATTCACTGTCGACCAAATGATACTTCAATGTGATTTAACAGATCTCTTGAAATATAGGTGCCACTGGAGCTAATTGACCCTTTTATGTGTAGTACTTACAGTATTCATCATTGGATCACTTTTGCAGTAGCTTAAGTGGTAAGGATTGTATCCTGCAAAGAATGTGACAACTGGCCTGCATCCAAAGCTTTAGGGCTGCTTCCATGCACCCTAACAGCTGAAGGGCAACAAACCACCAGAACTTTCTTGCCACTGAAGTGCATTCTCCTTGCAGGCTTTGAATGATCAATAGTTGGCTAGCATCTATATTACAACATCGAAGCTTTAGTTCATCGAATAACTAAAGCTTGATCTTGTAATATTGACAGCTAAAATCGTTGAATGGCTGATTCAATCAAGGGAAACACTTCCCTTGGCCAAATTAAAAAAAAAACACTTTACATACGAAATCAAGTGGGGAGTTGTGCCCCCCACACCCTCTCTAACTAAATATACCAGCTCTGAGATCATTCCAAATTGAAGAAATGGGCATACTCCACATAATGGCCAAGGGAAATGTTTCCCTGGGTTAAATCAGCCATTCGGCAATTTACAGTTTCGATATTACAGGTTCGAGCTTTACTTATTCGATTAAGTAAAGCTTCGATCCTGTAATATAGAACCGTTGGCTAGCCTGTCACTAAGGCTAGGCAGATAAGTTTCTCTCTGGAGAAAACCTTCCACATTACTTAAATTTCTGTGGAAAACTTACTTTTTCTGTGAGAAATGTAACTACTGAGTTAGGATTTCTGCCTTTTGCAAATTGTCTCTAAATAATTCTGTCAGAAAACTTTGGTTTGTGTAGTTTATCTGTCTGGGGGAAAAAAACTTTATAAAATCAATTTTTGTGTTAAAAAGTTATTATTGTAGAAAAGTTTAGAAATGGACTTGGACTTCAGGTTTTGGGGTTATTTGATTTTTTACCTCACAAATGAAAATCTTCTGTCAGGAAATTCACCAACCATTTTAAGGCTTGTCTAACCACTATCAGGCTCTCTTTCTGGCTAACCATGGAGCAGACTTCATGTTCTTTGTTTCTTTCCTCCCCATCCACAAGAAGAACAAACTTTTATGGGAGTCTTTTGTTGTCAAGATGATTTTCTTATTGCGTCATCCACCAATGAGTGACTCTGTTGTGGCCAAATCAGATACCTCAGAATGCTCATAATTTTCTGTTTATCTTGCTAGTTTTGCTCCTCGAGAAAGGGTTAAGGACCAGAAGTTTGGCATGTTCTCTGCAGCTGTTGAGATATATTATTTCAGCAAAGGAGAATCACTCCTTTTTGGTCTCAGAGGAGTGAACAGACAAATCCTTCACTGCAAAGCCATCCTAGGATGAGCTAGAGCCCCATCTTCTAGTTGATCTATTTCTAGAGGTTCTCCAAACAACAGAAACGAAAAAGACATATTGCTTCCCCTCTTTATCAGGGAGTAGACAGTGAAAATTGTCTGGATTTTTCAAAAGGCCTATTTCAAGCATTTAATTCATTAAATTCTGACTTTTTAAAAGTTTAAAAAATATATAAAAGAAAAAGAGAAATAATTTCCTCCTTTTCAAATTCTGATGCCCAGTCTGAAGGACAAGAAGTAGATTGGAATTATTTTGCTCCAGTGTCTACACCAAAAGAAGAGGAATCTGATACTGAAGAACATTTTTCTTCAAATTCCCCTATTGAGGAGTTTTTTTTTTTTTTGAAACCATAGCTGGAATGAAAGAAATAATTCTGTGGGAACAAGCTAAAATTCCAGTATCCCAGGAAAAAAAAACATTATGACTTCAGCTTGCAGCTGTACCTCCTGCATTACTAGTTTTAGAAAAAATGTTTACTTAACAGCATGTAGTATGCCTGACCATCAAGCCCCTGCCCCCAAGACTGTGACGGATTAAACTAGATTCCCAGAATCACAAATATTTTTTTCTAATCCCAAATCAGACCCTGCAGTGTGTTTCTTTCTTTCTTTATATACTTATTCTTATTTATTGCTTCTGTTTACTGGGAAAGCCTGACTGGGTACAAGACTCCTTTTCTGCAGCAGCCTATGGAGAAAAACTTCACATACAGGTTTTACAGAACATTTCAGACACAATACAACAGATTGAAATTGATGTTCCAAATAAGGTCTTATAAAAGTTAAGCAATGAAAACAACAATTGACAAACAGACATGTTTTACAAAACGTAGTGATTGACAGTAGTACTTTTTTACAATGATTGTAACTGTAACCGTCAGGAAATTGAATAATGTTACAGGAAGTAGGAATAAATAAGTAATAGTTAGTGATTGAAGTTAAATGTAAATAAATAATAATTAGATTGTAGGTGGGGAACATCTAAAAGCAGAGAGGCTATGTAGAAATGAGGGGCATACAGTGTGTCATGACGAGTAGAGATACTATTATTGATTATAAAGGAAAGTAATGATGGGGTAATGCTAGGTAAAAGGACATGAGGAAAAAGAGTATTGAGGTGCAGTGAATTCTAGGCCAAAGCCAAAATAGGGCAGAGCCACAGGAGAATTAAGATATAAGGATGGAAGAGAGGAAAAGATAAACAAGTCAAGGAGCGAGATATACAGAGGTGCTTTAGCTTGGAGAGCAGCACTGACAGAGCCATGAATTTGTTAGATAGGATTTTAGTTGCACTTTGAATGACTAAAGGGATTGAAGGGACTGAAGTGATGCACAGTTACAGATTTTAGAAACATAGTTGGAATGTAGGGAGATTTTGGCAGAGATGTTTGTGGTAAGAGCTGATCTGAGGAGCACAGAGATTTTTGTAGAGTATAAGGATGAATTATATTTGCATTTGTAGAGCTGGGTAGTTTTAAAGTTTCTTGATCAGGTTCTGAATAGTTAGAAGCTGGACGTATATAAGGTGATGTGGCAGTTCAAGTCAAAGTGACTGCTTGAGGGCCACACAATGAATGGACCTGTGAGGAACATTTGCAGTGAATGTGGCAACCTTGTTAACCCAAGGTTATTACTTTTGCAAAGCCTTCTCTTGCCATACACCTTTTGAATGCTAACACCATTCCTTCTGATCTTCTTCTTCTTCTTTTGGCTTTTCCCAATTAGGGGTTGCCACAATGGATCACCTGTCCACTCATGATTGGCAGTAGAGTTTTACTGTGTTGAGTTGCCAGCCCGGCACCCAACCTTCCACAGAAGGCACACACTTACACCTAGGGCCAATTTAGAGTGTCCAATCCACCTACAGCATGTCTTTGGGATGTGGGAGGAAGCCGGAGCACCCAGAGGAAACCCACGCGACCACAGGGAGAACATGTAGACTCCACACAGAAGGCACCCCAGCCAAGAATCGAACCAGAGAACCTCTTGCTGTGAAGCGGCAATGCTAACTGCTGCACCACCATAGCCACCCAACACCATTCCTTCTGATAAAGGTGAAAAAGCCTTTGATAGATTTGGAAAAAAGTATATTATTCTGCTACCTTAACTTTTAGAATTTTGAAATTGTCAGGTTCATATGTTAAAACTCCTACAGAATAAGTATTTGGAATTTTTAAATAATAAAACTAGGATTAATCTAGAAAAAAATTAAGATAATTCATTTCTCTATTAACTCAAAATCTATGCATAAGTTAGCTAACAGAACAAAACTACTTAGTAAGTCCAACCATATAAAGGAGATTTATTCATGTAAGAAAAAAGGAAAAGAGACAGAAATAGAAGATATTTTAAAAGAATTTAGAAATAAATTATGACAATAAACTCAATCAATATGATGTAATAACAGTCTCAGAAGGGATATTCAAAACTTAAAAAATATATATAAAAAAATAAATTATCTGATGACCAAGTGAAATTAATTGATAAACCATTCTCAATGTCAGAAATTCCAACTCAAATTAACAAATTAAAACCTAGCAAGGCACCAGGTAATGATGGAATTATACCAGAACTCTACAAGTTACTACCTAAAGAAACCTTAAACTTGTTGCACAATTTTTTTTCTATAGTTAAAGACTTAAAAGTTCCTCTCTCCTGAAAATATACTCCTATCTTGACAATCTTAAAAGCTAACATAGATCCAAGTAAATTATTTATTTATTTTATTTATTTATTTATTTAAATTTATTTGTTGACCGGGAGTGTCCGACTGGACGTAGGTCCATTTTCAGTGAAGGCCCGGGGAGAAAAGCTCCACAGTTAAAATAAACAGACAGTATATACATTGGATTACATAGTGAATAACAATTTACATAGCAATTACTTACAACATATTTACAGATGAAGAACATAGTACATCAGTAGACAACTAGAATCTTTATCTGTGAAGTGCATACCAGACATTAACAAATGTTACAAGAAGAAGACGCTTGTGCTGTATAATAAGTACTGGCTTATGAGCATCTGAGCTTGCTATAATCAAGGTAGTTAGTGGAGTGGAAAGAAAGGTAGTGGTTGGATGGGGTGGATGATATTAGAGTGGGATCTTCATAGAGACCAGTTTAACTTTTAAATGTAGATCACAAATTATTAATGGCAATTCATGCTAATATATTACAATATAGTCTGTCTTCCTTGATTAATGAGGATCAGACTGGTTTTATTCTAAATAGACATACTTATGACAATATCAAAATAATAATCACAGTAATTTACTATGTAAACAAAACAAAAGAGAATGTAACATTAATGAGTCTAGACATTAATAGTGCTGTTGACTCTGTGAATTGGAAATATCTTTTGTTAGTTTTACAGGAATGTATTTTTTCAAGTAATTTTGCACATCTTATAAATCTTCTTTATAAAAATTGTTTTGCATATGTTAAAATAGGTACTTTTACTTCTGACTGAATACAAATTTTGAAGGGAACTAAACAAAGATGTCCTTTTTCACCCCAGCTTTTCAATCGAATTATGGAACCGTTTTCTAATTTTATTAGGTCAAATTTAGACATAAAAGGCATCAGCATAAAAGTGAATTTGGTTTCCAAAAATCCATTTATTTGCTGATGACATTCTTCTGACACTGAGTGACAGTGATAGTTCCCTTTCTGCTGTTTTTAAGGCAATGGATGAGTTCCAAAAAATATGGTCTCTCCTTTAATGATAAGAAAACAAAAATGCTACCCATAAATGCCAATATTGATGGGATAAATGGTAGATTTACTAAATACATTGTCAAAGAGGGAAAATTTAACTATTTAGGGATAATTATAACAGATAACATTAATAATATAATAAATTACAATTATACTAACAGCATAATCAGTATAAAGAATCTAATAAATAAATGGAACAATTTTTTCTTCACAATGTTAGACAGATTATCTATAATAAAATGATTATTTTACCAACAATCTTACATGTTACTCAATCATTGTTTTTACTTCCATCTAAAACATGTATTAAAGAATTTAATAGATTCATTTTAGAATATCGTTGGTTCCCCAACAAACCTAGAACTTCCTTAAATCATCATATAAGAGACTGGACAGCAGGAAGGATTGAACTAACAGATATAGTATTATATTCTTTATCATCAATTATAAAGTCAGTATCTCTTTGGATAAATAATATTTACATACCCAGATGGAAAGAGTTTCTAGGATGAATTTTCATAAAATTTAAACATAACATAACATAAACTCTAATCATAATCTTATAATACACAATAGTTTACATTGGTTGCTAAAATATTACTATTCAGAAAGGAGTCACCAGACAACAGACTTTTATTTTATTTCTACTATATAAAATATTTTTAGGAACTTACTTTATAGAATCCAACATACAGGGCATGGATTTTTCTTCTTTTCTATATGGCATACACTCATTTAAAGAAAAAAAATCTGATACATTGGTTTCAATTAATGATTAATGAAAAACTGCATTCTGTTGATTATATCATAAGTAAATATGATTTGATCAAAGATATATGGTTAGATGTACAATCTTGCAGACAATATGTAGAAGGTAGAGTTAAGTTAATGTAACCCAGGGTAAGAGATCTTATCCCAAAATTAATTGAATTTTTTTCCAAACACCCTTATTGAATTATCACTTGTGACATAGGCAAATGTACATTCACATAAAAGTAATCAAACTATATTAACATAACAATCATTATACTTCACATATATGGCTATATATCACATAACCTAAGCAATATTACATAACTTATTCAATTCCTGCCTTTTTTAAACAAGAAACAGCTTCATTTAACCATCACTTACTATATAGAAAATCATACATTTATATAAATGAAAACAAACCACACAGACACAATCCTAGTTGCAAGCATTTTACATCGCAAACCATGCTGACACTTCCAGTTGCAAACATTATACATCACTTATAATCTACTTAATCTTTCTCACTAAGACATTTCTTAGCTCATTTAATTCCTGCCACATTTTAGACCTTATTCCTCCCTTGTATGTACTATTCCCATTTTTCCACTGTAGTTTGCTCCTACCCTTTTTTAAAGATCTCAGTTCCAGTTGTTGTATCTCTGTCACTAAATTCACTACTTCCAGTATAAACAACAAATTCTCCTTCTTTCACAAAATAACAAAACAACTCTGGCCCCAACAAAAATATTCACCGACTGTGAAAGGAAACAAGCAGAAAAATAGAATCTCTTTATTTCTCTCTAGCGCTTCGGTGTTTCCACCTTCAAGGAATATCTAACATGCAGAATGCAAAATACATGTCCTTATATAGAACTTCTAATTAATAATACACACCCCTTAATTACAAAATTATATAATTATTTAGTAAAGTCCCATCTTAAAGTAAACATTTCCAATTCAACTCATTATTAAGCCCTGAGGGTGTCATAGTTTTATACTTTAAAATAAAAATGCTTTCTTTATACAACAACTTTTGTTTCAACACACTTTCATCATCACATAAACACTTTCTAAAACAATGCCTTTTAACAAAGACACATCACCATTATGAAATGTATTAAAATGTGAAGCAATTATTTTATTTTCTCTCTTATTTTTCACATCCCTAACATGTTCCATCAACCTAATATGTTATTCTCTCTTAGTCTCCCCTATATAATAAAGTTCACATGGGCATTTAAGTGCATATATTACCCCTTTACTTCTGCATGTATAAACCTCCCTCAGCTCAAATTTTATTCCATTTATTTTATTAAATGTTCTAACAATGTTTGTGCAAATACTGCATCTATTGCAGCTTATTGTTCCCAAGTTCACAACCATCTTATTTATATCTATCTTAGGCATTTGAAATTTCCCACATACTACCATATCTTTTAGGTTCCTACCCCTTTTATATGAAAAACGTGGTCTATACAGAAAAATACTTGCTAGAACCCTATCCTCTAACAAATATTTCCAATAATACTCTATTAAGATTTTAACTTCCTCAATTTTCACATTATACACTGAATCATAATAAATTGCATCTCTCCCCTCCTGTCTATTCTCATGAATTCTTCTAATATGAGGCCTATTTTTTCCTCCGTATAAAAAATTATCCCTGTCCATACCCTTTTCCTTCTTTAATTTCACCAATGCTTATTTCAAAATACTTGGTTCATAACCCCTCTGTAAAAACATATGATTAGTTGTCTCCAATTCCTTTTCCAAGGTACTTACTTCACTACACAATCTGGACACACGAACCAACTCACTGTAGGGTAAAGCCTCTAGCACATGAGGAGGGTGGCAACTTGAAGCATGTAAATACTGATTACCATCTACAAACTTTCTATGTATATTAGATGAAATATTCCCTTTATCTGTGCCTTCCAAAATAAGGTCCAAAAATACCACCTTATTACCCTTCTGGAGTCCATCAAATGCCAGGCCAAAAGGATTCCTATGTATATCCAACATAAATTTATCTACTTGTTCTATACCACCTTCACAAATAAAAATCAAATTGTCAATGTAACAAAAATAAAATTGTACATATCTCTTTATAAAATCTAAATCAAATAAAAACTTCTTTTCAAAAAAAGACATAAAAAGGTTTGCATACATAGGGGCAAATGATGCCCCCATTGCTATACCCTGTTTCTGACTATATAATATAGTATCAAAATAAAAATAATTATTCTTTAAACAAAAATCTATCATTTCAATAACAAAACAAGTTAAAGGGCTATCTCCCAAGAAAAAATCTATTGCCTTCAAGCCGTCCCTATGCTGGATGGAGGTATATAGGCTTTTAACACCAACCACAAGCCAATACATATCTTTTTTCCATACCAAAGGTGAAATTTTATTTAGGAAATCTACACTATCTTTAATGTAGACAGGAGATCTAATAACATAAGGTAGTAAAATCTTATGTAGTACTAACCCAACATTGTGCAAAAAATAATTACATGCAGAAATAATGGGTCTGCCTGGCGGTTCAACCATACTTTTATGCACTTTAGGCAGACAAAAAAAGACAGCTATTTCACTTTTACAATTCAATAATTTATCTCTAACATCCCTCTCTGTGAAGTATCCCAATCTAACATTTCTATCCAATATTTTCCCATATTCAATCATTGCCTGCTCATATTTACATTTGCTACATTTCTCATATACTTCAGCATTATTCAAGTGATCCATGCACATATTATAATACTGTAATGCATTCATAATAACTATTTTATTACCTTTATCTGAAGGTTTAATGACTATATCTGTCCTATCACTCAATTTTTTCAAAGCATGCCATTCCTTCAAAGTTAAGTTATAAGAAACTTCACCTTTATTTAACATCATGTTTTCACAAATATTCTCACATCCAAACCCTATCATAGATCCAAATTGAATAATACGTTGGTTAACAAAGGGTGGCATGAATGTATTAAACGTAGGGATATAAGAAACATCAATTTTGCAATAAGCATTGCATAACTTATTATCATTATTATCTATATTTTCATCACAAGAAAAAAAGCTGTCTTCAGATTCACTAATCAGAGAAATATTCACTGTATTATTTAAGCCCATGGAACCTTTAGAAAAGTGATATTTCAAATGAATTTTTCTAAGAAATCTAAAAACCTCCTGCTTCACTACATGTCCTCTAGGTAACACAGTCGGTACAAATTTAAGGCCTAAGGCCAACACAGACATCTGTTCTTGTGTTAATACACATTGAGATAAATTCAGAACTATACTTGGTTCAGTACATACCTTATTTTCTGAACCTTTTGTTAAATTGTTGTCCATTCCCTTGTCCCTGCTGGAAATCCACCTGGTAACCCCTATCTGAGTTACCGGTGTGTGTCCCAAAGTTTCTATTTCATTTTTGTCCCTGCTGCCATTGTTGCTGGTTGTAGTAAGGCACCCCTTGGTTCTGAAATGTTTGCACAAATTCCACCGGTTGTTGTGGTCGAGGTAACCCTTAGGTGTAATATCAAGGTCAATACACCTCTGTAACCCTAATATATTAAAGTGAGTTTTTTTTCCAACAACTTTTCGTATTTTTGGCAAAGTTCCCTTATATCCGGTGGTATACCATGAAACTTCTGTCCCACCAAATTAAATGGATCGGAAACTCTCTTAGTTCTTTCCTTAACATATAAATCGAAGATATGAGCAGTACCTGTAGTACCATGTCGATTATCCATAGATAAACCAGGGGCTTGTAGGGAACTATTTAAATAATGTTTGATAGTTCTTTGGGAACCTTGCTGGGAATTAAAGCCCCCTACTGCTCCCAATTGAAGTACTGGATCCTCTTGAAACACCCGAGGTGCATCCAAATTGGGGTCAGATGCCATAACCCAACAGTATAATTGATTTAGATTTTGATTTCCATTTTCTAGTAATTGTTTTTTTGGCAGCCACCATTATTAGATACAGAAAGATCTTACCATGTGTAGGCAATTTTAATTTTGCATCATAGCTGAGAAAAATCATCTCCCTCTTCAGACCAATCTGCCCACCCAGCATCTCTGACAGTGCATCCCACATATAATCCCTAAAGTCTGCTAACTCACTGAAATCCCAGAAAACATGTTCCCAGTTACCTCTTTCCTCCTCTTCACATCTACAGCACTTACTGTCTGCCTGAGGAGAAATTCTCTGGAGTCTACTTGGGGTATAAAGATATCTGTGTAAACACTTCCAGGCAAAAATCCCAAATCTTCTAGATTTTGCTGCATATTTGGGAGACATACATATATCGTCTCATTGTTTGTTTGTGAATTGCTTATCAAATCTCCCTTCCTGATCCTTTTTAACCTCCTCTGATTGATTCTTGTAATTATTATGCAATATTTTATATGCTCTTCTAATTATACCTTTTTTAATGGCAGCTTTTGTTCAAGATTCTATTAAAAATTCTACCAGTGCTGGTCTTTTGTTTAGGACCCCCTATTTCTTTCTTTTTGCCTATACTCTGATGTCAATCCCTGATAGGGAAGGCAAGCTCTAACCTGCAGTCCAAATAAATGATTGGCATCTTTCCATTCTATCATCTTTCCATCTCAAGTTATTTGCTCCCAATACCTTGGTTCCTTTGCCAGTTTTCTCCAATAAATTCCGGCCCCCTGTTGTCTATTTTCTGTATCCCTAATTGCAATCATCTCTATCAGCAGAATCTACTTTCTCCATTCCTACCTTGCTTTAGTTCTTAGAATACTTTCTGCTACTTTATGGATATAATTTTCTGCATGATTATTGTTATTCTCCTTAAAGGCCTGCATTCAAAATCCCAGTCTCTCTTTGTTTTTTGAGCTTCCCCCATGTTTCATCATCATCTGTTTCCACTGAATTTTTAATGCTATTAATACAACAAAATACACTGGGAGAGGGTGTCTTATCCAAATTATATAGAGTAGTGAGGAAAGAAACAAAAAGTTGCAATGACAATTATTAATGGAACTATTTTACTCACATTAATAACAGACATCCAGATGAAGAGGATAAAAAAATATTTTTAATATCTTCCAAACAGACAACTTCTTCTGTTAGATGGAATTTTTTTACTTGGCAATTCTTGCATAGATCTTTCTTCACACTTCATAGAATTGCAAGTTTGCTGGAGATGGAAACAGGAGCTTAAAGCAGATTGGCAAAAAGTTGTTATTTGATTGTGTTGTACTTACACCTTATTCAAAAAACATTAATCTTTTTTACAGACTTTATTTGGGGACAATTTTGTTTTATCTAAGTCATTAATTCTTTTTAATACCCCTATTCCTGTTCGTGTTAAAAGAACAAAATGTCCTCTTTCATGGTCCATTTTATCAATTGAGAGGAAAGTTATAACCAAGAATTGGAAGAATAAAGCTACTCCCGTTTTCATAGAATTCACAAATATTGCAAAATAAGTATGCCGTTAAATCAAGATCGACTAGAAGCACCCTCTACTATAATACACGGACAAATATATTGATTATAATGTATAGGAATTTTTTGAGAATCTTCATTGTTAGTAGACACTCCAGAAAATAGTTGTTCTTGTCTGTTCTTGTCCATATTATTATTATTTTTTTTTTGCATACAAAGTTCTAAATACAGTTATGGTCATGACTAGTTTGTTTAGTTAAAATCTAATTTTTGTTTGTTAAAATCTAATAAAAACTTTAAAAAAAAAATCCTGCTGGCTTCTTTTCAGAACATGAGAAACTTAACTGCTAACCGCCCTTTGCATTAATAGCTTCTGTTACTTAGATAACTAAACATTTTGACATATTCTTATGACTCTGATGATATTGTGTCCAGGGCAGTCACTACTAGATCATTTATGAGAAGATTTGCTTGGTTATGTTAAAAAAAAATACTAGAGAATGTCAGAGCCAATATATTGAATTCTTCTGTTGTTAGAGATGTTTTGTTTGATGCATCTTCTGCTGAAGTCCTTAAAATATTTGATAAAAGAGGGAAGTTAATCTAGGGCACTATATACATTTTTCAACCCTGTTTCCCCAGGTTTAACAGCACTTTTCCTTCCTATTTAGGAACCTTTTTATAGGAAAGAAAACAAGCAATCTCAGTAAGGTACAGGCAAACAGAATTTTAAGAAGCAATGGTAGGTGGGCCTTCCTAAACTAAGGATAGCTTAAAAAGTCAGATTAACTATTTGCCCCTCCAGATGTTTTCTTGTTCCCCACCTTGGCAAGCCAATAGATCTTTCCCAGAGCCTAGCTCTTAACTTTCCTCTGTGGCACCAAATAACCTCAGATAAATGAGTTCTGCCAATAATTCAGAAAGGTTACAGTTTGCACTGAGCATCTTTTCCTCCTTTTCAGGGAATCCCTCCTCAGCAACCAAATCAAACTTGCATGTTTCCTCTAGTCCCAGATAATATGCTTTCTCTGAGGGTCCTAGAACCAGTGCTCTCAGAATAAGTAAGGAAAGTTTTTTCCAATAATTTTTTTTCTGGTACCAAAGAAAGGAGGAAAGAAAGAAAGAACTTGTAGAGCAGTTCTAGAACTGTTCTTTCCAAATCTTTACGTAAAAGTGAAACTAATTTCCTTTAATTCTGTTTTACCCCTCATTTCAGTTTTTTAGTAACTAAATATGGAACATGCTTATCATCACGATTTCTTTTAAGATTTTGTGCTCCTGGCCTACATTTTTGGTTCTATGTATTATCCTTCTGGTTATCTATAGCTCCAAGATTGTTAAAACAGTGTCTACCTCCTGTAATAATTCATTGCAGATTAAGAGGCCTTAACAGCTGATATTGGCAAATTCATTTTCAAAATGTTAGAAATACTTGGCCTGCAGGATATAACCCATATAGCTAAGACTACTGCAGCAGTGAACATTCAGACCTTTACTGTTATTGTAAATGTACTTTCATAACTGTATTTTCCTGTATAATGTGTCTATTTTACCTGCCACTTGGTCCAGTTACCTTAAAGAGCAACTGCTACAGGCGCATTTTACCGGTTGTATCTGCTTTGGACTCTTCCCCTATGATTAAGTGAATCACCCATGTATGATTAATGCTTTGTAGAGTTACACATATTGTATAAAATGTTCACAGAAAAGAACAAAAATCCCTTTGAAATAAACTTTTTTTTTCAGGGAGGAAGCCCTCCTGTACCCCCATGTGTATGTGTCCCACACACCATTATTACTTGTATACTGTCAAAAAATGAAGTTAGAGGAGTTCACATGCATATCACTGTATACAGTCACTACCTTTAGCTGCTGAGATGAGAGCGCACACAACAAAACCATAATTAATAAATTTTCCTCAGATCACTTGAAATAGAAGCTGCTGTGGTGGTGCTGCGGTAGCGTTGTCGCCTCACAGTTAAAACGTTGTCCTGTTAGATTCTCAGCTAGAGCATCTTCTGTGTGGAGACATGCGTGAATGGGCATACCTTCGTTGAAGGTTGCGCGTCAGAGCTGGCAACTCGGCACGTAAAAATCTACTGCAAATCATTAGCGGACCGGAGTTCCGCTGTGGTGACCCCTAACCGGGAAAAGCCAAAAGAAACAACAACCTGAAATAGGACCAGAGTTATGTGCACTTTGGGTAGTCAGAGGATTTTATCTGATTCCTCAAAAAAAAAAAAAAAAAAAAAAAAGATTTCACAATAAAGAAGTTCAGCCAAAAGGAAGGACAGAGAGAAAGATAAAGAAAAAAAGCAAAACTTTGATCATCTTTATCATTACTGTAGTAGCAGGTCTTCTTGCTGTTATTCTTTTTTTTTTTGCATTAACAAGCCAGAAATACATTTTCCAAAGTGGAAAGTGCATTTCTATTTGTGTATATCATCATCTTCCCTGTAATGTCTTAACAATTTGTTGGGGCTAAAAGAAAAAAAAAATCTTATTTTTGAAACCAAGCTAAGTCAGGAAATGGAAGTCAAAGTATGGTTTCGTAGAAGAAAGGAATAACAAAAAAGCTATATTTCTTGTGGCGATATTGTCACATTTTTTTGTGCAGATGTATTTTTGTATGTGTGAACACATACACACCTATGTAAGAGATTTCACAAAGTTCAGTACAGTAAAAATTAAGGGTGGTACTTGTAGTCCTGTCTCTGTTGATGGGTAGTGGTTTTCTGCCAATAGTAGTACTACCCGAATATGCAAATGCAATCCTAATATGTAATCCATGCTGACTAAGGAAACACACAGGCATTTTGGTAAACACTCCTCTTTACAGCAAAGGCTTAATGTACTTAAGGCATACGTTTTAGGGAGAGAGTTAATATGAGGATAAGGTGACCTAGACATTGGTGTATTACTTCGATTCATAGAGATAAACATTAAAGGGCCACATTTTTTACAAAATGTGTAAAGAACTCTGATGTTAAGCAGATATTGCTTAACAGCACTACGGATAAGTGGAATTATGTGGCAAATTAGTAGGGAAACCCTGGAATATTGGAAAGTAATATGAAACAGCTCAAAATGAGGCAAAAATAAATTATTTTGCTGTCATTTTAGTGCTTGGGCATACATGAACAAGCTACTGAAAGAATCATTGAGGAACATTTTGTTTTGCTGTCATTTTAGTGCCTGTGCATACATGGACAATGTACTGAAGGGATCACTGGGGGAATAATTTATTTTGTTGTCATTTTAGTGATTGTGCTTACATGGACAAACTACCAGAGGGATCACTGGGGGGAAATAATTTATTTTGTGTCATTTTAGTGCTTGTGCATGCATGGTTCATGGATTAAAGGTAGATACAACAAACAATTATTTCTTGTGGCAGTATTGTCATATTTTATGTGTGCATATGTATTTTTGTGTGTCAACACATACACACGTATGTAAGAGAGTTTGCAAAGCTCAGTGCAGTAAAAACTAAGGGCGGTATTCATAGTCCTCTGCTGGTAGGAAGTGCTATTCCCTGAACAGTGGTAGTACCAGGATATGCAATTGTAGTCAGACTATGTAATCCATACCAACTACAGAAACACACGGGCATTTTGGTAAACACTCCTCTTTATAGCAATGGCATAATGCACATGGATTAAAAAGTAGATACAAGACGTGCAGCAACACTTTCTACAATGGACATGCATATAGAGAGGGTATTTCATTATGAATCGCAAGAACACTTCGTTAGCATACACCACTTCGCACAGTTTCTTTTTTACATCTGATTATACTTAATTTGCTTACAATAACTTGAGGGCAGTGCACATTAATGCAAATGGACTTTATGAATCATCACCTAGCTACACTGACAGACATAGCAGACACCAGTACCCCTTTTGCACAATGGTTATGAATACAGGCCTAAATATTCATTGTTCACTGTCCACTTCTTTGTACTGTCACAAACAGTCATGTGATAAAGCAGGACCTTCTCTGAAGTAAAAAAGTAAAGCATGGAAAAGGAGGATGAAGACAAATGATGATTAGAATCAACTAAGGCATAAATGTTTGAATTATTTTGCTGATGGCATTTTTAATAACCACTTTATTGCTTTGCATTTGCAGAAATACACACTGTGTTCATGGTGTGATTTCTCTATACCATGTTCAATAATTTTATGGTTGATGAAAACAGAGCTTGGCCTAAATAAAAAAGGCAAATCGTGAAAAGGAAGGTGGGTTTGACTGAGATGAATCATAACGGAGTGTATCTTTCTCATCTATGACAGAATTAGTTGTCAGCTTTATTTCTTTGTGTCAGCAATCTGGTGAAGTTTAAATGTATAACCTGACTGCTCCCTTTAAGTGTTTGGTTCATCATCACTTTGAGACGAACAACCAAAAAACGGAATAGGAAGGTTAGGCTCTAACACAATGAAGTTAAAGAAAAAATGTAGGTTAAAGTAGACAGGATATGGAATAATGATTTATTCCTTGATCATCACTTAATTAGAGCAGTTCATGCACAGCACACATAAACATACTTGTTTGCAAGAAAAAAAAAGACCTACAGATTTCAAGTGTCTTGGAAGCATTGTTTTCTGGTAGGAATAAGTAAGATCATTTATCTTCAGAACATGAATGAAACGATGCAAATGAAAATAGTGAGAACAGAAAGAAATAAAAAAAGGAATAAGTATTATTTAGTAAAATATAGTAAAATGCATTGCCTTACTTTGTATGTGTTCTAGTAATTAGTGTGTGGCAGTTTACTGTATCTCAGAAGATGAAGTAAAATATACATTGCTTACTTTAGTATTCGAGTTCTTGGCTGTGAAAGAAAGATGATCGGATTCAGGCAAAGTTACAACAGACCAGATCAGCTGAATCTGAAATCACTTACCATTTCTATTATAATGTTGTCATCACTGTCTTCTAAAGCACTGTTGGACAACATTTTTAATCCAGTACTAACGGCAGACATCAGACATCAACTGCTGAAAGATAACTTACAGTTCTCACAAATGAACACAAAAATACACAGAGGAGAAATAATCTTGAAGCGGTTGCTGTAGAATGTTCTGAAGATGGTGGGTCTGAATTTATAGCCATACAGCCCTGTATATCACATAGCTTTGGGCTCTAGATTCATACTGTAATGATAAAACACTCCACTAGCAATATTTTCTCTAGTGCTGTAAAATTACATAGGAATAATGTGGTAATTGTTAACTGGCAAATACTTTAAAAGATGCAGCTAGAAGGGTTACATACATAGGGTCATAGGTTCATAAGTTCATAAGTACTAGGCTAATGGTCCTGGAGCCTTTACAAACCTCGCCCATAGGATTACCCTAGCATCATGCCACCCAACCTTAGTTCCCAGTGCCTCTGTTGAGTAGAGTCACTGGAGTGATCCCTGGGATGAATTTTCTATTTCCCTTCCACTCATCAAGATTTCTCTTGAAGAGGGCCAGTGAGGTGCTCTGTTTGACATGGGAAGTCTATTCCATAGCATGGGCAGTCTTTGGGTTATGAACCTGTCCCTCCAGCATGTTCTGTTGATTGTGGTAATGAAGTTGAGGTCTCTGGAGCATGTGGTGTGGAGGGACTGGGACTTCTTTAGATGTAGCATTTCTAACAGAGCTGGGTCAGACATGGCTTTGTAAGTCAAGCAGAGATTGCCTCTTAGTAGGCGATATGAGACAGAGAATAGTTGGAGTTTTTTGAGTCTGTCCATATAGGACAAGTGTTTAAGGTCTACGATCCTCTTTGTGAGGTACTTTTGCAGCCTCTCCAGTTGTTGAAGGTGTCTAGTGAGGTACATGCAAAATGGAGCATTGTACTTGATGATTAGCCTAATGAGGGAAGAGTAGAGGGAGACAATGACCTCTTTCTTCCTAAATGCAAAACCCTTAGTAATGAGATGTGCCACATAGAAGTACTTTCTGACCACAGTGGCAATGTGGTGGTCAAAAGAGAGGTTGCTGTTAATCTGTATTCCCAGATCTCTTATAACACCTTCTGTGTTCAATGGACTACCACTGATGTGGTAATTCATGGGAAATGCTTTTTTCCCAAAGGGGATGACAACACATTTTTTGGCATTGAGCTTAAGGCCATGGCTCTGACACCAGTCACTGGTCTCAGTGAGGCCTTTCTGTAGGATTTCAACACACTTGGGGAGTTAATAATGGCTCCCAACCTGCAATCGTCTGCGAACTTTGTCAGCCAGAGTCCCTTCGTGTTGGGCCTGGACTTCTGAAAAGTAGATACCAAACAGGAGAGAACCCAGGACTGATCCCTGTGGGACTCCACTCATGACTGGTCGGCAGTCTTACTTGGAGTCAGGTACTTTCACACTGTGAGCTCTATCTGTAAGCCAGTTTTCAACCCACCTAGTGATGTAGGGTTTGATGCCTAGCTTAGTGAGTTTTTCTATGATTCCTGAGTGGGGAATGGTATCAAAGGCTTTGGCCAGATCAAGGCAGGCTGTATGAACCACCTTGGCTTCATCGACAGCTCTGGTGAGAAGTCGACCAAGTTGAGCAGCATAATCTACCCTTCACAAAACCAAGCTGTGTGAGATCCAGAGTTTGAAGATTCCCTATAGCCTTGTTTATTAGGTTAATGATGGTGCATTACATAGCTTTGCATATCAGACTTTTCAGGTTAATGGGGCGCGTGTTCCCAGGGACTGAAGTCGCTCCTCCTTTGTGGAGATGGATGACTATGGATGACTATAGCAGTGCACCATTAGGTAGGGGCAAAGCCTGAGGTGAGGCTGTGATTGAACAGGACACACAGGTGAGGTGCCAGTTCACTCTGTAGTTCATGTAGAACACAGCCAGGGATATTGTCAGGACCCATAAAAGCTGTATTCTTGACCTTAGACAGTGCTGTTTTAACCTGTGCAGCAGTAATACTGGGTGCCTGGCAATCTACTGGTATTGTGATTGGTCCTTTGGTGGGGGAGAGGGGTAAAGTTGGCACTGAACCTGTCGGCCAGTATATTGGCAATATCTGGTTGCTCAGTATAGGAGGTACCATTGTGCAGTAGCTCAGAGCAAATCTGGGTATTGCCATGGAGATTCTTTGCATAACTATAGAAGGCCTTGTGGCTGTCTTTACTGTCTGCTGCAATTCTGTTTTCATAGCTAGCTTTAGAGGATTTGATGAGGGATCTCAACTTTTTGTTGAGGCTGATAAGGGAGTTTTTCCAGTCTTGGGACTTCACCTTATTCTGCATCAGTTTTCTCCTTCTGTTGTAGAGTTTTTTTATGGCAGGGGACCACCAGATTGGCTTCCTGTTTTTTGGAGGAGAGTGTCTTGGTTATATTGGGTATGGCGAGATCCATGCATTTGTGTACGTTTTTGTACAGTGCATTGGTGTATGATTCGGTGGTCATGCAACTATTCTCCATTTGCATGGGTGCCGTGAAGTTAGCCACCTCTGTTTTTAGGAGCCCAAAGTTAGCTTTCGGCTTCTGAAAATGTGGTTTCATAGACTTTTATTCCTACAAATGTGGTTTCATAGACTTTTTTATGGCACGTTAAGATTCCTTGTCCCATCTCATCTGCCCTACCTTCTGTATAAGCCACAGGTCCTACTTAGCCAATAGTTTATTTCCTTACTCTTCCACCTGGCATAACAGTTACCTAACCTTACAAATACCAAATTAATTCTTGAAACTTGTCACTGCATTTCATGCTCCAAAGTCTTCAAAAAGGTTACTCCAAATGCTCACCAGTGCTTCCTCATTTCTCTCTAGAACCTTCCAGCTTTATTTTCTTATTGTATTCTTCTGCTTTCATATATCTCCTTTTTAGAAAGAGTGTATTCATTTGACTCTTGGGATTTTATTTATGTACTTTAATGTTTGATTTGACATTGTCCATTTTCATACAGTCCTCATCTGTTGGGTTCAGATCTGACCCTTGGATCAGACTTGGATGCTTCTTCCAGATCATAGAATTCTTGAACTCTTGAGCTCCTCCCTTTACCCATAACAACCCATGAACCTAACATACCTCAGATCTCATTTGCTGCCATTGTGAACAGACATAGATTGCGAGCTCTCAAGCTTTAGGGCTTGTTTATTCGATAGTTTCCACTTTTACATGAGTTTAACTTTATTTTTTCTTTCTGTTATAGTTATTTCTCTTTCCTTCCTTTTACCCTCATAAGTTTTACATACGAGGCCTTTTTTCTCATACTCCTTGAGTACTTCTTAATACCATTTTTGCTGTCTTCTCTTTCTCTTTCTGTAGTTATTGTAGTACTTTTTTATTACCATTGTTGGCAAAAATAAAAATCCTTGCTATCTTTTTAGTTTTTTCCTATAGTGAGCTGTTACTGTCTATATTTCCCTTCATCTTTTCAAAATATCAAACTGTCCAGTTTCAAAACTGTGTGGCTTGTGGGTACAAGTTCTCGAATTTGGATGCCCACACAGAATGTGTGCACTGTCTAGGTTCCAAACACCTACACGTCGATTGTGATATTTCTAAAGAATTCAACTTCCAGGCTTTGATCGATAAGAAGAACAAACTTATTCTTAGGGGTCTTATTGCTTTCCAAAATTCTACTCTGGTTGCTGGGGCTCAAACCCCTAAAAAAACAGGACAGGAAGGACAACTCTGTTGCTAAGGATTCATATAAAAGATCTCTTGATCATCCTTCTACTTTGCATTGAATTTGGCTCATTCATTGGAGCCACCAGCTACATTTTTAAAAAAGGTGGATCTGACTATTTTGGATCCAAAACCAAGAGTTGAAAGATCCCATCAGATCCAAACTCAGCCTTGACTTTAGGAGCATATCCCATCCAGATTACTATCTCCATTCCTTGAACAGTCACTCAGAATACATTCTAGGCCTTCTTCAATGGATTTCTCCATTTGATTCTCCAGGAACCTATCTGAAACAGATGTGGCTAGGATGATGAAGAAGCTCCTCAGGACACAAATTCAAATGGGAGTGCTGTCACTCCAACCTCATCAGGTCCTGAGAGCCTTTACAGAGCCACACCACCTGTAATGTCTCCTTCGCTGATCCGTCTTTCAGTTTCTGAGCTGTCAGATCCGAATTCCTTGAGGGCATCATCCACGGATCCAAAGATCATTGTTTCTTTGACTCTGATAGTTTCTCTGAGTCATCCAGCACTGAGCACCTTGCAGCCCATGGGCTTCAGAGCTGAAGTGTCAATGCCAGCTTACAGCATTGCTATCAACTCCAAAATTGTCATAACCATCTCTTCCCCTTGGAGAATCGGTGTTATAAAGCTCAGTTCCAACTTCCTCCTCGAGTGCATTGTCTATGGGACTTCAGGAGCCAATGATCTGAGAGGATCCTTTTTTTGCATCCATCAGTTTTTACATTCCCTAGGTGCTCTGCTTTTATGGTAGTGGAGACAGTCTTCTCTATGGCTAGAGATCAGATAACCCCATCCTCATTGGATCAGACTACTTTATCTCATTCAGTTTTATGTCCTGAGCCTCATTCATCCCTTTCACTAGGACAGCCAATCCACTCATCAGGGTATCATTATCTATTCCAATATCTCCCCTGAGCATCCCACAGATGAGGTTCCTCAGAAGTGAATGTGTAACAGGAGAGACTTAGACTTCCCACAAGACTCTATCACTGAAGACACTAATTTTGATGAGTGGGAAGGGTCCCCCAGATCACCACCTAATGATGTCTCCTTTAGAGACATCTTGGGACTCCTTAAACAAAGAGGTGGTTGGTCTCCTAATAATGCTTCCCAAGAAGAATCAGTGTTTCTGGAGGCTTTTGAGTCTGGCCCATCTACATCCTGGGTAACTCCACCTGACAATGAACTTATAGATCTGGTCTCTTGGGGGGTGTGGAAGGAATCAGACACTGTCAAGCTTATTCCCAAGAGACCAGACAAAATTCTTGCACACCCAAAAGACCATCTACACTGGAGTAAAGGCATGCCTGTTGATGTCATGGCTGTTGCAGCAGCTGTAAGAAAGGAACTAGCAGAACAGAGTTCCTGTGTCCACACCCCAAACAGGGAGTGTAGGGCACTGGACAGGTATGGGAAGCATGTCTATTCAACAATTACCTTTGTTTTAAGGTCACTGAATTATTTGGCACATTTTTACCAGACTTCAAAGAGATTTGATTAAGGAGCTTATCAAATCTCTTTTGGGGGTCCATATCCTCTGAGTAAGGAAATACCATTTCCTTGAAGTTGGCTACTCTTCAATCTATATCTAATTCATCCATGAAGTTAATTTCTCATGCTGCTGATGGTACCCTCAAGGGTGGTGGGCTCAAACATTTCCATTAGGAGACATGCCTGAATGTGCTTGTGTGATTTGGTGGAACCATTTAAATCTTCTTTTGTTAATGTGCCCTTTGACAGAGCCTTATTGTTTGGCCTCAAGGTAGAAGACACACTCTCTAGGTGCAAACAAGAAGGGAAGCTCCTATCTGCTGTGGGTGTATATTTTTCTACCTCTCAAAGGTACTTTTCTAGGAACAAATGAGATGGCAGGATGATATAGTTCAAGAAAACCCAGGTTCCCTTTCAAGATCCAAGTGGAGGTAGTTCCACCCCAGAGGTAGAGGAGAGGTTGCATGTAGAAGATTCTATTCCTGTGGGATAGGTGGTCCGCATAACCAGAGGTCTAGAGATCTTTTTTCTCTCTGACAGATCCTATCAGTGCTCCTGAATGGAGGTCCAACTGTCCATCTCTGGAGACCACTGGGGCTGTCTACCAGTGCACTAGAGATCCTGGCTAGACATCAAAAAAGACTTAAAATTGTGGAGGATAACATCCAGAGATTATATTACATCCTTTTTCCAATCCCCCCAACAGTTCAGCAGAAAAGCCCCAATGTTACACCCTGTCAAGGGAAGCAGCTTCTCTAGAGATAAAAAAGCTGCTAGAATAGAGAGTCATCCAAAAGGTCCCCCCAGACCAGTGAGTGTCTGGAACATATTCAGGATATTTTTTGGTGCCAAAAAAGACAGGGGCATAAGTCCAATTTTGGATCTCAGCAAACTAAATCTATCTATTTAGTATACAAAGTGCTAGATGGTCACAGTTCAGTCCATTCTGCCATTTTTGCACAAGGATGACTGGATGTGCTCAGTAGATGTTCAAGATGCATGCTATCACATAAAAATTAATAGGAGCTCCAGAAGATACCTACACTTTTGGCTGGGAGCCAGTCATTATCAGTTCAGAGCACATAAACATTTGTTTACAAAAAAAAACACAGCCCCCCAGGGTGTTCACCAAATATATGGCATTCATAACAGCTCACCTGAGACTCCTGTGATTCTGAGTACTTCCATATCTAGATGACTGGCTCCTGATGGCTCCAACCAGGCATAAACTGATTCAAGAAAGGGGCTATTTACTCCAGCCGTGCTCCCATCTGGTAATATCAGTCAAATACAACAAATCTCAATTCATACCGACTCAGAGTTTGGAATTCATCAGTGGTCACCTGGATACAGTCACCCAAATAACTTTCCTACATCTGAAATAAAAAACATTCAGTTCCAGGTCAAGAAAATAATACAAAATTCTTCCCTTCTGGCACATCTGAAAGTTCAAGCCTTGGGATCCATGGCAGTGGCAATTGCCCTTGTACTGCTGACCAGGTTCCATATGAAAATACTTCAATCCAAGCCAGTCAAAATTACATGCAAGAATTACCTTCTTTGGTGGACCCACTCCGATCAACTCCACAAAAATCATCCTTTTGTTCTCCCTCAACCCAAGACCACAGTGACCATTAACACCTCTCAGCTTGGGTTGGGGGGACATTTCCCTAGGAAGGCTAGCTCAAGGCACATGGTCTCCCAAAGAGGTCAAGATGCATATCAGTGTCCTGGAGATGAGAGGTGTTCTCCTAGCACTGCAGGACTTTTAAGACATTCTCCCAGTTGGGACTGTTGTGATCCAGATGGACAATATGTCAGTAGTATGGAACATCAACAAACAAGGGGAACCAGATCATACTCTCTTTGTCAAGAAGTGATGAGTGTATGACAATGGGTGATCTCTTCCAATAACTTTATTATAGCAATGCATATCCTGGGGAAATCTAGCATGATTGCTGACAAGTTAAGCAAGTCCATTCTGATGCCTCATGAGTAGTCTCTCAATTCAAACATGGCACAGAGAATATTCCATCAATGGGGCCAACCATGCTGTGATCTATTTTTTTCTCCCCTCAACAACAAATGCTGCAAGTTCTTTGCCCTAATCCACCCAAAGGAGGAGTCCCTGAGAGATTCTTTACTTCACAGTTGGACCCCTAGTGTCCTTTACACCTATCCCCCATTACCCCTCATTCAAAAATATGTACAGAAAGCATCTTGAATGAATAGCACAATTATCTTCATTACTCCTTACTGTTCTCATTAGATTTGGTTTCCCTTCCTCTGATCTCATCTTCTGTATCCATCATGGAGTCAGGATCAAGTTCCGACCTCTTGTCTCATCCAACAGGCATGACTTACCCAGACTTAACAGGCCTCAAGTCAACAACATGGTTTCTCTAGTTCCATTGATTGCCAGACAGCCTAAGGTCTCCTCCCTATCCATTCCTATAAAGCTTCCACCAGAATGATTTACAAGAGTAAATGGAAAAATTTGATATTATGTTGTCCTTATCTCACCTTCATTCTTGCTTGCCCGGCTGCATTCTAAAGCTCGAGAGCTTCCACTGGCCTATCCCAACATGCCTGGTGAGAGTTACCGAGATCTCGTTTGCTGATTGAAGCTTTGGGATTGCTTTGTGACTGGCTCAGGCTAAGTTGTGCTTTTTTCTACTTAGTTTTGGTAAAATCTTGGTATTTCTAATCTATAATTATTCCTTGTAGTTAGGAGATTCTAAGTGCCTTGTTGTCTATCACCATATTTTTGCTGTTTGTTGTTGAAGCCATCATTTTCCCTCTCAGGCCTACTAATCCCACGTTTCATTAATCCCTAATTAATCCATTTCAGTTAGAGGATTTGTTTTCTGCCTTTGAATTTCAGCCTGTTTGAGTTAGAGGGCTTTACCCCTTTTACCCTCCCTTTTCCCTAAAGAGGTTGCTGTTTAAGTTAGCGGCATCTCCTCGGTCAGAGGAGCTGTCATTTAACTTAGAGACTCTCCTCCTTCCATTCCTCATATTTTCTTTTAAAAAAAAAACTTGCTTTCTCTGTTTGTTTGGGCTGTTTTCTTTCACAGTTAGTGTTGTTTGCTGTTGTGTGGTTATCTTTTTGTTGTCAGACATGTCCAAGGAGTCGAACAAACCAAATAAAAACACCAACTGAAAAACTTTAAAAACAGAGTAAGAACCACATTGAATCACAAAAAGATTAAGTAAGCGCTTTCATTTACTGATTTTAGAAAACTTCATCAGACAAAACAATCAAATGTTACAAATCTTATATAAGCTTCAAATAATGACATCACTACTCAATTAAGAGAACCAAGTCTCCATTTAAAGTGCTATAACCTTATCAAATATAATAACCCATGTACACCCTAATATAAAAATAAAACACTGTAATATTAATTTACAATAGAAAAAGTTGAAATAAAATCAAATAAAAACACATAAGTACTATACATATATATAAAATTCATAATAAATAATTATAAAAAATATATATATTTTCATCTGGTAAGAGCCCTCATTTTACGAATGCTTCTGATAGAAACAGAATCATTCAAACCTGGGGGAACCAAGGCATTCATTTTCAGTTGCCATATCAGCTCTTTTTCATCCAGCTTCAAATCCATTGGCCATCCCCTAATATTATCAACAATTTTTTCAATGGCATTGAAAATAAAACTATGTGTGGGGCAAGATTTAATATGTCTGGCAAAAGCATTATTCAGGTTCATTTTCTCCATTGCATACACATGTTCATAAATTCTGTTTTTAAGGGGTCTTTCGGTTCTGCTCACATAAAAAGCAGGACAATTCATACAAGAACCCAGATAAACAACCCCTCTTGTGTTACAATTGAACTTGCCTTTAATGTAATATTTTTTGTCACGAATAACAAAAAAATTGCCAACTTTGATATGTTTACACCAACGACAAGCCTCACTTTTAAACATGCCACAGTGTGGTAAATAGTATTTCAAAGCTCCATTCTCAAGAGACACTTTCAAATTCCTACCCTTCCTAAACACTATAAAGGGGGAGTCTCCCATGCTATTTCTAACTGAATTGTCATCCAAAAGGAAACACCAATTCTTAAATATGATGGATTTAAGTAAGGGAGCATCCATTGAAAAGGTCGTAATAAAACTCAATTTAGCCATATCCAAGTTAGACGGAGCATAAAGCTGATTGGAATCAGATACTACAATATTAGAACCTGTCACAAGTTAATTTCCCTTATTTACCAAAGGGTCAAAATTAATGATATTATCAAGCTCATCTAGTCCAGAAATGTCAAACCCATCACTGTAAGTCAATAATGGTTTAAAAATACCATTCGATCTTTTAAATTGAACTTCCCCAATAAGATCATCATTTTTGAATGAACACTAACAGAACCTAAAATATTTACAGAACTAGGGGACATATCTATCTCCTCCTTCTGTTCTGTGCTTTCTTCTTCCAAAATTGTTGTTGTTGTGGCCGGTTTTGTTGACCACCAGTGTTCACTTTCCTGGCCCCCTGAAAAACCTGCGGAGAGCCTTTGCCACCAGTATTACTACTTCCATTAATATTCCCACCATTATTATTATGTCTGTTGGCAAGCCTTTCATTTCTCCTCACCGAGGACACCTCATTAGACATAGGATCACTCATTAAAATCCCATTATTGTCAATGCTGTTAGGACTCCCATCAGTGTCCATCACAACACCATTAAAGTCTATATTATTATTCATTTTAATGTTAGAAGGAGGTGGGGGTATGCTAATCCTTTCCCATAAGCTAAGTGATCCCTATTTAATTTCTTTATTTTGTTGTCTTTAATCTTAGACAAAGCATTCTCAATACTAGAAAAATGCATATAAATTCATATTTATAACATAGGAAGTCTTTATCCGAACGAATGCTTACATCCAATTCAGACAGTTCAGTTTTCAAGGCATCCATCTGAGCACAATAATCTTTAACCAACAAGTTCATGAAATCAACTCCTTGTCGGTCAAATAAATTTAAAAGTTCTTTATGAAATGTTGAATTGGGTACGAGGCCAGTAGGAAAACACCATTGCCTGAGCCCCTTCGGGACTTGCTGCCTCTTAATACGTTCAGTTAAATATTGTACCTCAATTTGCAGCTTCTTAAATCGAAATAATTTAATATCAAAGATTTTTAAACTATTAATTAAATTATCTGCCATGACAGAGTTCGTTGAGTTATCCAACTGTGGAAACATTAATAAAACCAGCTGGATCCTTAAACCATTCATTTAGGCTAGGAATGGCAAAGGAATTACTTACAGCTTCACTAACAGCTCCACTAACGTTATTGTCAGCTCGAATACGTCCAACTGATATATTTCCATCTACAGGTGAAGTACAATAGCCAGAGCAGGGCAAACCAAATGAAACAGTCCCAGGAGACCCACTACCTCGATCCTGCAATCCAGAGGCATTAACTGGCAACCTGGAATTATGCGAGTCCAGTAAAGTATTCAAACCGGAACTTCCGGTTAAACGAGGCCAGGTAATCGCAACTTGAGTAGAAAGAGTATCCACTCATTGTGACAACATTTCAACTAGTGCAATCAGCTTTCCTATAGCACTAGTGTCAGCAGTTGACATTACATTTTCACTATTGAATAAAAAGTGAGACCCATGTGCGGCTATTTCCTCCATGAGCACCAAAAACAAACAAACCAAATAAAAACACCAACTAAAAAACTGTTTAAAACAGAGTAAGAACCACACTGAATCACAAAAAGATTAAGTAAGAGCTTTCATTTACTGATATTAGCAAACTTCATCAGACAAAACAATCAAATGTTACAAATCTGATATAAGCTTTCAAATAATGACATCACTACTCAATTAAGAGAACCAAGCCTCCATTTAAAGTGATATAACCTTATCAAATATAATAACCCATATACACTCTAATATAAAAATAAAAGACTATAATATTAATTTACAATAGAAAAAGTTGAAATAAAATCAAATAATAACACATAAGTACTATACATATATATAAAATTCATAATAAATAATTATAATATATATATATATATATATATATATATATATATATATATATATATATATATATATATATTCATCTGGTAAGAGCCCTCATTTTAAGAATGCTTCTGATAGAAACAGAATCATTCAATCCTGGGGGAACCAAGGCATTTCAGTTGCCATATCAGCTCTTTTTCATCCAGCTTCAAATCCATTGGCCCACCCCTAATATTATCAACAATTTTTTCAATGGCATTGAAAACAAAACTATGTGTGGGGCAAGATTTAATATGTCTGGCAAAAGCATTATTCAAGTTCATTTTCTCCATTGCATACACATGTTCATAAATTCTGTTTTTAAGGGGTCTTTCTGTTCTGCCCACATAAAAGCAGGACAATTCATACAAGAACCCAGATAAACAACCCCCCCCTTGTGTTACAATTGAACTTGCCTTTAATGTAATATTTTTTGTCACGAATAACAAAAAAATTGCCAACTTTGATGTGTTTACACCAATGACAAGCCTCACATTTAAACATGCCACAATGTGGTAAATGGTATTTCAAAGATCCATTCTCAAGAGACGCTTTCAAATTCCTACCCTTCCTAAACACTATAAAGGGGGAGTCTCCCACACTATTTCTAACTGAATTGTCATCCAAAAGGAAACACCAATTCTTAAATATGATGGATTTAAGTAAAAGAGCATCAACTGGAAAGGTGGTAATAAAATTCAATTTAGCCATATCCAAGTTAGAAGGAGCAAAAAAGCTGGTTGGAATCAAATACTACAATATTAGAACCTGTCACAAGCTCATTTCCTTTATTTACCAAAGGGTCAAAATTAATGACATTATCAAGCTCATCTAGTCCAGAAATGTCAAACCCATCAGTGTAAGTCAATAATGGTTTAAAAATACCATTCGATCTTTTAAATTGAACTTCCCCAGTAAGATCATCTACTAATTTACTGGGGTAACCACGTTTAATAAACATTTATCTCAACAGGTTGCATTCATCTATAAAATCGCATTCCAAGGAAACCATCCTTGTGGCCCGAACAAGTTGGCCCTTAACAACCGCTCTCTTCTGTAGAAATGGATGGCAACTAGAGTAGTGAAGGAATGCGTTCGAATAGGTTGGCTTTCTAAAAATCTTAGAAGTGTCCCTGTGAAAAGAGGGATCCTTAATCAATTCAACATCTAAAAAAGAAATTCTGTCAATTTGAAACTCCCAAGTAAATTTCAGAAAATTAGTAAATTCAGTAATATGTTCAATAAATAAATTAGCTGAAGTTTTATCCCCCGTCCAAAGGATAAACATGTCATCCAAATAACGGGTGTACCATGCAGTCCTCTCCTGAAATACATTATCCTGAAAAAGGAAATTTTTTTCCCAGTAGGCCATCACAGTGTTAGCAAAAGTGGCCCCACAGGGAGAACCAATGGCAACACCCGTTTTCTGTAGATAAAATTCTTTACCAAACATAAAGTAATTGTTGTTAAGTACCAATTCCAATAAGTAAATCACTAGGTCAATGCATGAACCATCAATACGTTGTTCCAACAAGAATTCCCTTATCCATTCACAACCGATGTCCTGAGGTATAACTGTATATAAGTCACGGACATCAAATGTGAGGAAATTGAAATTCTCAGAAAAAGACAGATTGCTTATCGCCCCCAAAAATGCCCACGAATCCTTACAGATCTGGGTCTCATTTTTCAGGGCCTCCTTCAATTTAGTATCTATAGATTTCACACACCCATATGTAATGGATTGTGTGCCATCAACTATGGGATGAAAAGAAGGATTATCCAGATTTTTATGGATTTTTAGGCAACCCAAGCATCATAGAAGTAAGGGGATAGGAAATGGAAAAATAATTAAATAAATCAACATCAATGCATCCATCAATAAATAAATCATTAATAAAGCCCCTGATTCATTTATATGCACCATTAATCTCATTTAGGGAAACTTTAATATAGGCATCATTTGCCAAAAGTGCACGCATACTGCTGTTGTAATCCTCATTATTCATAAACATCAAACCACCCCCCTTGTCAGGTTTAATGACATGCATATCAGCAAAATTTAACCCTTTCAATGCATCCTTCTCTAAGCGGGACAGATTAAATAACTGTGATCCATATAATACTTTATTATTCAAAAGTGCCCTAAAATCATTCTCATAAATTCTCTCAAAGAGCAATATGGAAGGATGTAATACATGATTAAAGACACTAGCAACTCTAAATTCTTTTGGTGAGACTGGAATTAGTACCAAAAAGGACATTTAAATTTAATTTTCTGGTAAAGGTCTTAAGATCAATGAGAGTTCTAGCTAAATCCCCTCTGAAAGAAGAGACAAATGTCAAACCTTTTGCAAGGACTTCAGTGAGTACTGGGGCAGGTACAAATGAAGAATAATTATAGATCTTGAAGTCATTTGTACTATTCAATAAAATTTCTCTCAACAGGTTGCATTCATCTATAAAATCGCATTCCAAGGAAACCATCCTTGCGGCCCGAACAAGTTGGCCCTTAACAATCGCTCTCTTCTGCGGAAATGGATGGCAACTAGAGTAGTGAAGGAATGTGTTTGAATAGGTTGGCTTTCTAAAAATCTTAGAAGTGTCCCTGTGAAAAGAGGGATCCTTAATAAATTCAACATCTAAAAATGAAATTCTATCAATTTGAAACTCCCAAGTACCTTCCAAAAAATTTGTAAATTCAGTAATATTTTCAATAAATAAATTAGCTGAAGTTTTATCCCCCTTCCAAAGGATAAAAATGTCATCCAAATAACGGGTGTACCATGCAGTCCTCTCCTGAAATACCTTATCCTGAAAAAGGAAATGTTTTTCCCAATAGGCCATCCCAGTGTTAGCAAAAGTGGCCCCACAGGGAGAATCCATGGCAACGTAGATAAAATTCTTTATCAAACATAAAGTAATTAAGTACCAATTCCAATAAGTAAATCACTAGGTCAGTGTTATTATTTGATTTTATTTCAACTTTTTCTATTGTAAATTAATATTATAGTGTTTCATTTTTATGCTAGAGTGTATATGGGTTATTATATTTGATAAGGTTATAGCACTTTAAATAAAGGCTTGGTTCTCTTAATTGAGTTTTGATGTCACTATTTGAAAGCTTATATAAGATTTGTAACATTTGATTGTTTTGTCTTATGAAGTTTGCTAATATCAGTAAACAAAAGTACTTACTTAATCCTTTTGTGATTCAGTGTGGTTCTTACTCCGTTTTAAACATTTTTTTAGTTGGTGTTTTTAGTTAGTTTGTTCGTTTGTGGTGCTCATGGAGGAAATAGCCGTGCATGGGTCTCAAGTTTTATTTTATAATGAAAATGCGATGTCAACTACTGACACTAGCGCTATAGGAAAGCTGACTGCACTAGTTGAAATGTTGTCCCAATGAGTGGATACTCTTTCCTGTTAAGTTGTGATTACCTGGTCTCGTTTAACTGGAAGTTCCGGTTTGAATACTTTACTGGACTCGCATAATTCCAGGTTGCCAGTTAATACCTCTGGATCACAGAATCGAGGTAGTGGGTCTCCTGGGACTGTTTCATCTGGTTTGCCTTGCTCTGGCTATTGTACTTCGCCTGTAGATGGAAATACATTGGTTGGACGTATTCGAGCTGATGATAACGTTAGTGGAGCTGTTAGTGGAGCTGTAAGTACTTCCTTTGCCATTCCTAGCCTGAATGAATGGTTTAAGGATCTGGTTGGTTTTATTAATGTTTCCACACAGTCGGATAACTCAATGAACTCTGTCATGGCAGATAACCATTTAATTAATAGTTTAAAAATCTTTGATATTAAATTGTTTCGATTTTAGAAGCTACAAATTGAGGTACAATATTTAACTGAATGTATTAAGAGGCAGTATGTCCCAAAGGGGCTCAGGCAATAGCATTTTCCTACTGGCCTCGTACCCAATTCAACATTTCTCAAAGAACTTTTACATTTATTTGACCGACAAGGAATTGATTTTATGAACTTGTTGGTTAAAGATTGTTGTGCTCAGATGGATGCCTTGAAAACTGAACTGGCTGAATTGGATGCAAGCATTCGTTCGGATAAAGACTTCCTATGTTATAAATATGACTTTATATGCATTTTTTTCTAGTATTGAGAATGTTTTGTCTAAGATTAAAGACAACAAAATAAAGAAATTAAATAGGGATCACTTAGCTTATGGGAAAGGATTAGCATATCTCCCACCTCCTAATAACATTAAAATGAATAATAATATAGACTTTAATGGTGTTTTGATGGACACTGATGGGAGTCCTAACAGCATTGACAATAATGGGAGTATAATGAGTGATCCTATGACTAATGAGGTGTCCCCAGTGAAGAGAAGTGAAAAGCTTGCCAATAGACATAATAATAATGGTGGGAATATTAATGGAAGTAGTAATACTGGTGGCAAAGGCTCTCCACAGGTTTTTCAGGGGGCCAGGAAAGTGAACACTGGTGGTCAACAAACTGGCCACAACAACAACAATTTTGGAAGAAGAAAGCACAGAACAGAAGGAGGAGATAGATATGTCCCCTGGTTCTGTAAATATTTTAGGTTCTGTTAGTGTTCATTCGAAAACAGTTCAAATTTTATTGAATAGTACAAATGACTTCAAGATCTATAATTATTCTTCATTTGTACCTGCCCCAGTACTCATTGAAGTCCTTGCAAAAGGTTTGACATTTGTCTCTTCTTTCAGAGGGGATTTAGCTAGAACTCTCATTGATCTTAAGACTTTTACCAGAAAATTGAATTTAAATGTCCTTTTTGGTACTAATTCCAGTCTCACCAAAGAATTTAGAGTTGCTAATGTCTTTAATCCTGTATTACATCCTTCCATATTGCTCTTTGAGAGAATTTGTGAGAATGATTTTAGGGCACTTTTGAATAATAAAGTATTGTAAGGATCACAGTTATTTAATCTGTCCCGCTTAGAGAAGGATGCATTGAAAGGGTTACATTTTGCTGATATACATGTCATTAAACCTGACAAGGGGGGGTGGTTTGATTTTTATGAATAATGAGGATTACAACAGCAGTATGTGTGCACTTTTGGCAAATTATGCCTATATTAAAGTTTCCCTAAATGAGATTAATGGTGCATATCAATGAATCAGGGGCTTTATTAATGATTTATTTATTGATGGATGCATTAATGTTGATTTATTTAATTATTTTTCTATTTCCCACCCCCTTACTCCTATGATGTTTGGGTTGCTTAAAATCCATAAAAATCTGGATAATCCTCCTTTTTGTCCCATAGTTGATGGCAGACAATCCATTACATATGGGTGTGCGAAATTTATAGATACCAAATTGAAGGAGGCTTTGAAAAATGAGACCCAGATCTGTAAGGATTTGTGGGCCTTTTTGGGGGCGATAAACAATCTGCCTTTTTCTGAGAATTTCAATTTCCTCACAATCGATGTCCGTGACTTATATACAGTTATACCTCAGGACATCGGTTGTGAATGGATAAGAGAATTCTTGTTGGAACAATGTATTGATGGTTCATGCATTGACCTAGTAATTTACTTATTGGAATTGGTACTTAACAACAATTACTTTATGTTTGATAAAGAATTTTATCTGCAGAAAACGGGTGTTGCCATGGGTTCTCCCTGTGGAGCCACTTTTGCTAACACTGTGATGTCCTATTGGGAAAAACATTTCCTTTTTCAGGATAATGTCTTTCAGGAGAGGACTGCATGGTACACTCATTATTTGGATGACATGTTTATCCTTTGGAAGGGGGATAAAACTTCAGCTAATTTAATTATTGAACATATTACTGAATTTACTAATTTTTTGGAATTTACTTGGGAGTTTCAAATTGATAGAATTTATTTTTTAGATGTTGAGTTGATTAAGGATCGCTCTTTGAACAGGTAAACTTCTAAGATTTTTAGAAAGCCAACCTATTCGAATGCATTCCTTTACTACTGTAGTTGCCATCCATTTCTGCAGAAGAGAGTGGTTGTTAAGGGCCAACTTGTTCGGGCCACAAGGATGGTTTCCTTGGAATGCGATTTTATAGATGAATGCAACCTGTTGAGAGAAATGTTTATTGAAAGTGGTTACCCCAGTAAATTAGTAGATGATATTATTGGGGAAGTTCAATTTAAAAGATTGAATGGTATTTTTAAACCATTATTGACTTATAGTGATGGGTTTGACATTTCTGGACTAGATGAGCTTGATAATATCATTAATTTTGACCCTTTGGTAAATAAGGGAAATGAACTTGTGATAGGTTCTAATATTGTAGTATCTGATTCCAACCAGTTTTATGCTCCTTCTAACTTGGATATGGCTAAATTGAGTTTTATTACCACCTTTTCAGTGGATGCTCCCTTACTTAATTCCATCATATTTAAGAACTGGTGTTTCCTTTTGGATGACAATTCGGTTAGAAATAGCATGGGAGTCTCCCCCTTTATAGTGTTTAGGAAGGGTAGGAATTTGAAAGCGTCTCTTGAGAATGGAGCTTTGAAATACCATTTACCACATTGTGGCATGTTTAAATGTGAGGCTTGTCATTGGTATAAACACATCAAAGTTGGCAATTTTTTTGTTATTCGTTACAAAAAATATTACATTAAGGGCAAGTTCAATTGTAACACAAGAGGGGTTGTTTATCTGGGTTCTTGTATGAATTGTCCTGCTTTTTATGTGGGCAGAACAGAAAGACCCCTTAAAAACAGAATTTATGAACATGTGTATGCAATGGAGAAAATGAACTTGAATAATGCTTTTGCCAGACATATTAAATCTTGCCCCACACATAGTTTTGTTTTCAATTCCATTGAAAAAAATTGTTGATTATATTAGGGGTGCGCCAATGGATTTGAAGCTGGATGAAAAAGAGCTGATATGGCAACTGAAACTGAATGCCTTGGTTCCCCCAGGATTGAATGATTCTGTTTCTATCAGAAGCATTCTTAAAATGAGGGCTGTTACCAGATGAAAATATATGTATTTTTTTTATAATTATTTATTATGAATTTTATATATATGTATAGTACTTATGTGTTATTATTTGATTTTATTTCAACTTTTTCTATTGTAAATTAATATTATAGTGTTTTATTTTATATTAGAGTGTATATGGGTTATTATATTTGATAAGTTTATAGCACTTTAAATGGAGGCTTGGTTCTCTTAATTGAGTAGTGATGTCATTATTTGAAAGCTTATATAAGATTTGTAACATTTGATTGTTTTGTCTGATGAAGTTTTCTAATATCAGTAAACAAAAGCGCTTACTTAATCTTTTTGTGATTCAGTGTGGTTCTTACTCCATTTTAAACATGTCCAAGGAGTCATCAAAAGAATCCAAGCCTTCTGGATTAAAAAAATGTGATTCCTGCACGCAGAAGATGTCATTGACCGATGGTCATACTAGTTGCTTATACTGCCTGGGAGCCAGTCACCTGCAGGACTCTTGCACCATTTATCATGGATTTAGCTCTAGGGTCCTGCAGGAGTGAAAAAATAAGTTAATTCTGAGATGGTTACTTAAAGGGCCTTTTGAGGCATCTGTGGAAAGGAATCAGGCTGGCAAATCTGATAAGCCCTCCGAGAAAGCTTCTTCGTCGGCTTCGATCTCGGAACCATTGAAGGGACAAGACAAACAAACAATTTTGTCATATCCAAAGTCAGTCGGGTCCAACAAGACACAATCTCCTTCAGTTCTTCCAGTGTCTTCAGAACTGACCAGGAGCCAAAAAAAAATCCAGACTCCCTCCTTGGAGCCAGTGCTTTCCATAATGCAGTCTCCACTGCTCCAGTCTGTGACAGATAGTCATCGCTCGTTCACCCATTCCTCTTGATCATTCAGGAGCCTTTTGAATGATGATGTAGAGAGGGGTGGTGAATAGGTTACTTAGGACACCAGCCTTGGCAAAAATTTTATCGAAACAAATGAAGAAAAACAGTCGCAACACTTCGTTGGAAACTGAAAACTGTTTCAGTGACAGAGTAGCAAATCGACCAACAACTAAGAGCTTTCACCTTGGATTCCACTGACATCATGAGAGTTGTAAAAAAAGCCAAGTATAACAACTTAAGTACCCTTATAGGTGAAATAGACAACCACATTCTTCATACAGTTAATGCAAGACACTAACTAGTTTAACTAAAGACATATCACTAAAAGTCAAGATTTTAAAACAATAACTATCATAAAAATAGTAAAAAACATGGTGAATATGGTTTAGAATACATTTTTAATACAACAAAAGCCTAAGCCCAAATATAAATACAATTACCTATCAAAGTTTATAATTCCAAAAGTGGAACATAAAAAACACTGATACTAATTCAAATTAAACAAGCCCTTTGTTTCAAAATAGGGGCCAGTGATATACTATCATTAAGTCCTTGTGAAACATTGGCATTTAACCTCATCTGCCATTTACTTTCCCTTGCTGCTACTTCTAATTTAATGTCACCACCCCTCTCATTTTGTTGAACCTTGTCAATCACAAAAAAGATGAACCTTTTAAAGTTCACACACTTGTTACTGTGAACAAAAAGAGCATTATGTGAATCCCTATTCTTTATTGCCCTTAAATGTTCACTAATTCTACCCCTTAACCTGTACACAGTTTTTCAACATAAAAAGATGTACAAGACATACAGGTAGCCAGATAGACTAACATGGTCATGTTGCAGTTGCATTTCCCAGGGCATCTAATAGAGTAATCATAATTTCCTACCATGAAATATTGCCGTCATTAATAAACTTATAAAATTTACAGGCACCACATTTTATCATAAGGGAATGATACCTAGGTTTTAAGTTGGTTTAAAAAATCCCCTCTAAAATGTTCTTAATATTTCTGCCCTTACTATAAACTGTTTGGGGTTTATTGCCAAGATGTTCCTTGGTCGCTTCACAGAAACAAGTTCCCAACATCTATTGATAATCAAACATATATTGTGGGAATCTGTGTTGTAATGCAAAACCATCACATCTGTAGTAATATCTGTAGGTCTGGTTTGTATCTGGGCAAATGTGGTGTTCAATATGGGGAAAAAGATGTTTCTTTTTATCAAAATTTCTTTTTTAATTTTAATCAACATTCTCAATGGATATACCCGCTCAATGAACATCCCTATTAAAACATACAGTCCATTGGTAAAGTTCACATCATATCTTATTAAGTGTGATAATCTCACCATTTGGCTCTTTATTATGCTTTTCAACTGGTGTGGTGGGTGGCAACTCTTGAAGTGCAACAAACTATTGGAATAGGTCTTTTTTCTGAAGATAGTGCTGCATAATTCTTGATTTATTTCATTCTTGTACAATTTAATATCCAAGTAGTCAATCTCATCAGATTTCCATGTACTAGTAAACCTAAAAAAATCAGTTGTAGAATTTAAATATTCTACAAATTCAAGAAATCATACGTTATTGTGTGTTTAATCAAGTAAATAGGTTAGTCTATTAGGCTTCGGTTTGGAGTCATGTACTTATAGACTCACTAGTTGATAGTAAAAGGGGCATCAGAAAATCGAATGTATTTGTATTTTTTGAAATTTGGACAGTTAGGCAATTGTGAAATTTATATATTCATAGGTAATACATTATGTTATTTATGTATAATTAAGAATATTTGACAAATTTAAATTAATTTTTTATTAATATTCATCAGTAAATGCATTTTGGTACTTTGTTTATTTAATTATCATTCAAAACATGTATATAATATGAAATAAGTATATACACATCTGTACATAGATTTTTTACTGTAGACATAGGTAGTATTGGGTTATGGGTGGAAATTTACAACAGTTTACACAATGATGAATGAATTAGTTCCATACATTTGTTGTAGACTTCCATTTACATATATACATATATAAAAAATACATTTTGCATACAAGGTTAAAATACTACAACAACAACTTTTTATAGTAATGATTTCAACATGAGAGAATATAAGTAATGTTATGTATCATTTTAATGATGTTTTAAGATATGTTGTATCAATGATGGTTCAACAAATAACTTAATTTTTTTGAAAAAATAATAATTATTAGTCAATTTACATCACTTCCTGTTTTGTATAAAAACGGGAACAGGGGAGAGTTCCCGTTTTTCTGATGAAGTCCATGTTTTTAAATAAAGTGGAAGAAAGTGCTAAAAATATATCTACTTGGTGGTCATCTTTTTGGAAAGCCCGAGCCTTCTGTTTTTTCGTTTGTGGTTCTGTTGTTTTTCGGCAAGTCCGGATATCGGTTATTCACAAATATTAAGAACATTTTAAAACCAACTTAAAACCTGGGTATGATTCCCGTATGATGAAATGTGGTGCCTTTAAGTTTTGTAAGTTTATTAATGATGGCCATATGTCATGGTAGGGAATTATGATTACTCTATTAGATGCCCTGGGAAATGTAACTGCAACACAACCATGTTAGTCTATCTGGCTACCTGTATGTCTTGTACATCTTTTTATGTTGGAAAAACTGTGCACAGGTTAAGGGGTAGAATTAGTGAACATTTAAGGGCAATAAAGAATAAGGATTCACATAATGCTCTTTTTGTTCACAGTAACAAGTGTGTGAACTTTAAAAGGTTCATCTTTTTTGTGATTGACAACAAAATGAGAGAGGTGGTAACATTAAATTAGAAGTAGCTGCAAGGGAAAGTAAATGGCAGATGAGGTTAAATGCCAATGTTTCACCAGGACTTAATGACAGTATATCACTGGCCCCTATTTTGAAACAAAGGGCTTGTTTAATTTGAACTAATGTCAGTGTTTTTTATGTTCCACTTTTGGAATTATAAACTTTGATAGGTAATTGTATTTATATATAGGCTTAGGATTTTGATGTGTTAAAAATGTATTCTAAACCGTATTCACCATGTTTTTTACTATTTTTATGATAGTTATTGTTTTAAAATCTTTTAGTGATATGTCTTTAACTAGTTAAACAAGTTAGTGTCTTGCATTAATTGTATGAAGAATGTGATTGGTTGTTTATTTCACCTATGAGGGTACTTAAGCTGTTATGCTTGGCTTTTTTTACAACTCTGATGATGCCAGTGGAATCCAAGGTGAACGAGCTTAGTTGTTGATTGATTTACTACTCTGTTTGTCATTAAAACAGTTTTCAGTATCCAACAAAGTGTTGGGACTGTTTTTCTTCATTTTCTACAAGTTTGCTGCTTGATAGCACTTGGTTTGTGTAAAAATGTTATCGAGCCATGCCCATATGGACATTTAGCTGACTACCCAACCTACTTTGTCGTCGATTCCTCATTCGACTCACCTGAGTTTGGAGCCAGAGTGCATGGAAGTCATTGTGGTGGAACTGTTGGATCCAGGGAGGGGGGTTGAGCGAGATTAGATACCTGTCAGATCCTACTCTCCCACTTGGGGCTTTGGTGCAGGTGAGTTCGACAACCACATCAGCCTCAGAGCCATTTCTCTTAGTGCAGGGGACATCTCCCGGCTCTTTGGAGCCAGAGACTCTCTTGGGCCGGGATCATAGTGCCTTCGAGTTGATGAGGAGTGTGCTGTCCTCCCAAACCACTCTACCTTTGACTCAAGCTGCGCTATCCCCTTTGGTGCCAGTGTCTACCTCCACACCAGACTTCCATCCAAAGCGTAGGGAACCAATGCCCCAGGACTCCCCTCTTCTGAAACCTCCCTAGAGTACCTCACTGAAGAGGTCCCTTAGAAGAGGACTTGCAAGAGGAAGCATTTAGACTCCTCCGAGTCTCTCACATCAGACACGGACCTGGAGGACTCAGATGGTTCCCCATGGTCCCCCTCAGAGGATGTCTCTTTTACAGACATCCTGGAAATCTTCAAGCAGAGGGGTGGCTATAATCCCTTTCCCCTTCTGAAGATGAATCCATGTACCTGGAGGCATTTGGCTTCCAACCCTTCACCTCTTTCGTGTCTCCTCCTTTTGACCAGCTGCTGGGGGTGGTCAGTCAAAAGTGTGGAGCTCTCCAGAATCTATGGAATCAGTCCCGAGGAGGCCCAATAAGTTTATCCCAGCACCAGAGAACAAACTCTTCCTGACTTAAGGTGTTCCTGTTGATGCTATGGTGGTTGTGGAAACCACAAAGAAGGAATTAGCAGAAACTTCTTCTTCTGTCCATCCGCTGAACAAGGAGTCCCATTTGATGGACAGATACGGAAAGCATGTGCTTTCTTCAGTGGCCTTTACCCTTAGGTTAATGAATTACTTGTCCTATTTCACTTATCTCCAGAGAGATCACCTCAAAGAGCTGGGAGATACCGTCCAGGATCCTACAGCTGCGGGAGCTTCAGACAAGGCTGCTTCCCAGCTTGCGACGTTATCTTCTGTAGTCAACTACTCCATGCGGCTTATCTGTTATGCAGCTGATGGAGTGAGCAGGGCAGCAGGCACAGGAATTGCCTTATGGAGACATTCCTGGATGTGCCTTTGTGAGTTTGCAGAGCCCTTCAAGTCCTCCTTTACCAATGCCCCATTTGATGGCTCTTCATTGTTCGGGCCCAAGGTAAAAGTGACTCTTACCAGGTGCAAGCAAGATGATAATACTCTCTCTGCCATGGGAGTACATTTCTCCATGCCTACTAGACCTCATCCCAAAGGTCAAAAAGGTGGGAAAATGTGGCTCCAGAAATCCCAGGGAACTTCACCTGATGCACGTGGTGAATTTTTCCCCAGAGGCAGAGGGGGAAACAATAATGGGAGATGCTGCCCTCATGGCAGAGGGGGTCCACAAAGTCAGGGCGACAGAGATATATTCTCTGGTAGGCCTTTCCAGCACTCCTGAAAGGAGGCCCACCTGTTCACCTCTGAAGGCAGTTGGGGGCATATTGTCATTGTACCCAGAAGCCTGGCAAAGAATCACAAAAGACACATGGGTACAGTCAGTAATATCCAGGGGATACAGCATTCCTTTCTCCCTGCCACCTCTTTCCAGAAAATGAAAGTCAGTCCCAGGTGTGCCACCTAATCTATGGGATCAAGCAAACCTAGAAGTTCAAAGGTTGCTAGAAAAACAAGTCATCCAAGAAGTCCCCACAGACCAAATCGGATCCGGAGCTTACTCAAGGTTATTTTTAGTTCCAAAGAAAACAGGGGACTGGAGGCCCATTTTGGATCTCAGCAGACTGATCAAGTCTGTCAAGAAAACAAAGTTCCAGATGGTAACACTACAGTCTATTCTTCCCTTTCTGGGAAAGGACAATTGGATGTGCTCCATCGATCTCCTGGATGCGTGCTACCACATCAAGATGGAGAGGCGATCCAGGAGATATCTACACTTCCAGCTGAGAGCCAGTCATTACCAGTTCAGAGCGCTGCCTTTTGGTCTCACTACAGCCCCCAGAGTATTCACAAAATAGTTATGGCTCACGTGAGGCATCTAGGATTCTGGGTGTTTCCATATCTAGATGACTGGCTCCTTACCGCCACCAGTGAGCATCGACTAATCAGGGCAAGAGACACCACACCTTTCTCCCCAGGCCTCCGCTGAAAATTGGCTTTGGTCCAAGTCGGACTTTCCCGGTTAACAAATGTTAAATAAATGAAATTAAAAAAAATCACTGCTCAAAGTTAAGCATCACTATAAACTATGAAAAATCTGCCTTGTTGCCCTGTCAACATATTACATTTATAGGAACAGATTTAAATACAAAAGAAATGATAGCAAAATTGCCTCAGGTTATGCAAAGCTTTCCTGAAAGGTACTATCCTCTTGAAACCCCCCAGTAAGAGAATCACCGCCTCCTTGGGATCTAAACTTAGTTCTAGCTGCCTTGATTCTCCCTCCTTTTGAACTGGCTGCAACTTGTTCTCTGATGTTCTTCAGTTGGAAAACAATCTTCTTGACTGCCATTACCTCAGCTAGGAGGGTATCAAAATTACAAGCTCTCTCCATTCGTCCCCCTTATTTAATTTTTCACAAAGACAGAGTTTTTCTCAGAACCAGTCCCTCCTTCCTACCAAAATTTTGCTCTGAGTCAAATTTAAATCAATCAATAGAACTTTCCGTTTTCTTCCCTAATCATGGCAACAAGACAGAATACAAACTCCACCGACTGGATGTTCATAGGCAGTTACATTTCTACTTGCACAGGACAAACAAATTCATAAAATCCGATCAATTGTTTATAGCATTTTCAGAAAAACAGAAAGAGAACTTCAGTCTCAAAAGTAACCATAACAAAATGACTTACAGACACCATCACTTATGTTTATAGCTCACAGTGCATACAACTGCCAGGAAAAATTTGAGGGGATTCAACTAGAGCATTGTCTACCTCCACTGCATTTCAAGCCAGACTGCCTTTGGACTCAATTTGTGCAGCAGCTACTTGAGTTAATCCTCATACCTTCATCAATCATTACAAGGCAGATGTGGCCTCCCGGAACAGGGGCATCCTTTGGTTCCACTGTTCTGAAGAGTTTATTCCCTTGAGCCACCCGAGAAAGAAGATGCTGGGGACGCTGTCCCAACAAGGAAGAATGAAGGTGAGATAGGGACAACATAACATAAAAAAGTTATGTACTCACCATAATGTTCCATGTTTGTTGTCCTTGATCTTGCCTTCTTTCTTGCATCCCTCCCTCCTTCCCCCTTCCTGGAGGATTGAGAGGAATATTCTGGTACTTGGCTACATGTGCTGTGATTTCCTTCCTGCCTCATGAATTGTATAAGCTTAGGGTCTATTACTGTTGTCTTGGTGGTATTTATATATATTATATATATATACATATACATATACACACATATATGTTCAGTCTAGTATTATGGGTTATCCCAAATGAGATCTGGGTAACTCTCGCTAAGCATGTTGGGATAGGGTCTAGCCTCGAGCCATTGGAAGCTCTCGATCTTTAGAATGCGGCCGAGTCATAGCCGAGTATTGGCTCTGAACCCAACAGGCAAGAAAGAAGGCAAGATCATGGACAACAAACATGGAACATTGTGGGGAGTACATAATTTTTTTTCAATGGGCCCTAAGCAAAAACTTTTCAGCACTGATTTCAAACATCCTTGATTTTTTGGCCACAACTTACTTTAGCTTCCTCTAAACTTTGCAAACCCTTTCTAAGGGGAACCTTCAGGCCTTGACTCAACACCCCCCCCATTTCAACCTTTGGCTAAATCTGATATAAAAGTTTTGACCTGGAAAACTGTTTTCTAGTTGCTATTATATCTGCCAGAAGAGTGTCTGAACTTCAGGCATCGTCCTCTAAGCCTGTTTTTCAGTTTTTCATAATGATTGTGTTTCTGTCTGGTCCATTCATTCCTTTTTACCAAAAGTGGGTTTTGAGTCTAGTATTAATCAGGTCATTAATCTTCAAGTGTTCTTTCCAAATTTTTTGAGCAAAGGCAAGTATTTGTTGGATTTGTTAGATGTGCACAGACAATTATGTTTCTACCTTCATAGAACAGTTGTCTGTTTCCTTTTTTGATTTAAAACTAGGCAAACCAGTATCTAAAGTTACTCTGGCCAAATGGTTAACTGACTGTATTACCTTTGTTTATCAAAAAGCGGGTTTACCTGTGCCAAACCACCCACAGTCTACTCCACAAGGTCTATGGCAACTTCATCAGTGTTTTTGTCCAGAACTTCCTTGGATGATATTTGTACAGCTGCAACTTGGGCTAATCCTTATACCTTTATTGTTCATTACACACTGGACCTGGTATTTAGGTGAAGAGCAGCCTTTGGCTTGGCTGTGCTCTGGAATATCTTTCCTTATTGTTCTCCCAGGATTTAGGTAGCTGGAGACTCTGTCCCAACAATTGAGGAATGAATAAAATGGGCAAAAGCAGATTAAAAAGTTGTGTGCTCACCATAAAGTTCTATCTGTGTTTTCCATTTTCATTCTTCCTCAACTTCCCACCAACCTACCCTTTCTTTTTTCTACTCCTGGACAGATTTGAAAGTATTGAAGTAGCCTCTGTTCTTTGTTTGAGATCCAGCTTCCATTTTCTTATTTTCCACTGCTCTGTTAGTCATATGGGCAGCAAACTAGATCTGAGGTATGTTAGGTTGTTGGGGCATTATGGGTAAAGGGAGGAGCTTGAGAATTCAAGAATTCTACCCTCAGATCCAACTAGGATCTGAGGGTAGGATTCAAACTCAACAGATGAGGAAAAATGAAAATGGACAACACAGACTGAACACTATGGTGAGTACATAACTTTTCATTTTTTATCTAGCCTTTACATCTTTTTTTTAAGCATGTATATATGAAGCTGTTTAATTCATTATTTATGGATTCTAATGAAGATCACACACATCTTTATTTTCCATCTTTGTGCTGCTCTCTATCCTGTTTAAATCCTGGTAAAAACTATATACGGTTATCAATATGGTGATTTTCTAGCTGTCAATACAGAAAATTAATAACTTTGTTTTCTTCTGTTGATTCCCTATCTGCATTCCTTGAAACTTGTCACAATGCATGTTTTACTGTAGATCCATATGAGACCACAGGCCCTTATCTGCTTTTGTTTTTGCTACTGCTTCTCTTTAAGTAGTTTTTACCTGTTGCATGTTGTTTTATTTTCAAGATATACCATTCTGCATTTTTGTGATGAATTTAAACCATGGTGAAATACAGCATGTGTCCACACAATCACGTCTGTTTCCATCTTTTGCACATCTTTTTGTGTACCGGTTTTGCTACTTATTTTTTTGCATCAGCAATGGAAAGCATGCTGTTCTTTCCAAACCATCTGTATTACCATTTACACAGGCATTTAAGAGATCTAACCTCTACACTGAGATTTGAGGTGCTTTACTGATAACTGTCTTGTCACCTGAGTACTCATTTGTCTATTCCCATTACAATGGTAACATCCATTGTAAAACTATGTTGTTTGTTTAGTGACCTTTTCAGTTGCTGTCATGTTATATTCCTTCATATCTATCTGTCTATTTATCCTTTGTTGACCGGGTTAGTCCTACTAGTCTACTATCTTCTTTTAAGGGGAGTCCTGAGGTGTTATTTATATTCCTAGGGGAAATTTGGCCAGGGCATCAGAGAACATCCCATACTCTTTTCAATTGTAGCCATGGGATCTTTTACACCCACCTGAGCTACCACCAGCTCAGGAAGATAGGGTCTTGGTTCAATGGTTCATACAAAGGACAGCACATTCATGAGTGCAGAACCCTCCACCCCTTTGTTGCACTACAGTGTCAGCAATTGCTACCTGGTGGGGGAAAAGAACCCATAGCTTCTTTAAATAGGCCACTTCTACAAATCCTTTCTGGTTTATTCCCTAAATGTTTCAAACAAAGCACTTTAGTAAAAGTGTCCAGCATGAACCTCCAGGTGGTTTACATACTGCTTTGGGTCCAGTGACCCACTGTCTTCAAGATGAAATGAAATTATTTTGTACAGCAATATTTAATCATTTTACAAAAAAACTAAAAGTTTTCATCATCTGTCTTGCTTCCACCATTATGAGAAGAATCATACCTTCTCTCTTTCATGCTGGAAGAAACTTGCCTTCCACATTTGTTTTGTTGAAATGACCTGAGGTACGTCATATGTATTTCTTGAATGAAATTCAAAATGTTCCACTGTTTGCTGTACCTTTAGTTTTCTTTTCTTTCTTTTTTAATTCCTCTTCTTACTAATTTCTTATATGAAAGGAGTGAGACCAATTCCATTTTACTGGTTACTTCTACTGACAGAGAGCAATATAGAAGAGAGTGTGAATTTGACTGTTACAGTGTGTCAGATTTCCAGCAAAAATATTCTTCATCTTAGAATGTCTATAATATCTCATCTTCAAAGCAGGCTTCTTTTCAAAAATAGTATATTGTATAGAACTCCACATTTGCCAACAGCACAGATGAGCTTGTCAGAGAGATCTAACTTTAGGATTCAAAACCCGCGGCGGTGGTGTTGGCGGTAGCGTTGTCACCTCACAGTAAGACGCTGTCCGGTTCAATTCTCAGCTAGAGCATCTTCTGCATGGAGACATGCATGAATGGGCATACCTTCATTGAAGGTTGTGCATCAAGGCTGGTAACTCGGCATGTAAAAATCAACTACCAATCATTAGCTGTGGCGACCCCTAACCGGGAAAAGCCAAAAGACACAACAACTGGATCTAACAGTGACTGAAGCATAATGGAAATATTGTCTGACTGGGACTCAAGTCACTATGATTCAGTTTTATAGCAGACATTTATATGGGAAGATAGAGCAAAAAAAGGCTATCACAGAGTGAAGAGTGTGCACCTAATTCAACGGCACTTACAAAACATTTCTGCACCTCCATAGAAAAATTGCTATGGATGAAAATGTACTTTTTGAGTATTTCAAGGATACTAGGGTAAGAAAAAATTGCTATTCATCATATTGATCACTGCTACAATAACTTTATCTGTAATAGCCAAACAGCTTTCAAAGGTTCAGGGCACTTTCCACATGCTCAGACTGACAAGCAACTCAAACTAAACTATAATTTTGGTGTGAAGCCCTTGAAAGCTTTACCTCCACCAAAGACTATGCTCCTGTGAAGCTTTAAGGATAGGTTGTTGGCTTGTGCTTTGCTTTGGTGGAAGATAAGTTCCCTTTGGGGGAAAAAACTTCCATTTTCTTAATTTTTTGACATTTTACTTTCCTCTTCAGGAAAGTTATTTTAAAGATAGAAGTGTTGTGTTTTAATGGACTGTCTTGAGACTGTAACATACTCGTTTTCTCTGTTAGCATAAAAGTAGTGTAAAATAACTAAAAAAACAATTTCCTGTGTAGAAATTGTTTATTTTTCTTCTGTGAGGTTGGCATAGCGCTTTAAAGTGCCCTTTACTATGTTTTTCTTAGTCAAAAAAGTAACATTTGTGGGTTGGTAGAGTTTTGAAGCAACTGCTGCTTGTCTTTCCTGGGAAAAAAGGCAACATTTTCAGATTGACCAAGGAAGATACTATTGGCGCCACAGTCAGGCCTTCTTCCAGTCAGCAAAAGAAAAAGTTAAGGAAACAGACTTTCCCACCACAGCAGACTAGTAATTTTCCTCAAAGCAATTATGTCTGTCCATCGCCTCCTCAGTCCCGATTTTCTCCAGACCTGGTGAGTCCCAAACTGCACTTACCAATCCTTCAAGAAAGGAAGTACTTGATACAAGCTTCGATGGTGTTGTTGACCCAGTCGTCAAGAAGCCTGATGAACAACAGGATGATGAATGAGTTTCACAGAATGCAGACTAAGCTCAGGGTTCTTTCAGTACCATATGCTGGAAACGTATCGAGTAATGGGCATCTACCCCTCCTCTTCTTTCTTATCTGGTCCTGGTCCATCCCTTGAGAGTGCCATTGCTGAAGCTGGTAGTGCAAGTGACTTTGACTCCAACAGGTTCCCTTGCTCTTTCAGCACAGATATGTTCGGATCTGGAAGAGATTCTGAGCCACAGCTTCAGCACCATGGCTCCAGGGGATGGGTTGTCTCCGAAGATGTTAGAGATATCTGTTCCCCTCAGTGTGTTGGTTCTCTGTGCAGAGGTCAGCCTCAGGGTCAAGGCCTCTCAGTTCTGAGGCTTTCTTTCTGTTTGGGTACAGGATGGTTCTGGTGGAGCTGGTAGAGTCCTCGGCCATTGAGGCTTTTGAGTGCATCCTTTTGATGCCAAGATAAAAGGTGTATCCATCCAGTTCAGTTCCATCTGAACTTCATCTAGAATCAGCATCTACTTCTCATCTTTCTGTTAGACAGAGTGAGTTGATTACACAGGCTTCTCATTAGCTCCCAGTCTGATTCAGAACCTTCTGGCTCCTCCCCCAAATCTGGTTCACAGGAAACAGACATGCAAGCAAAAGCACTTAGACTGTTCCCCAAAGTCTGTCACAGATGACACAGACTTAGATGAAGGTGAAGGCTCTCCTACATCCCCCTCTGAAGATGTCCTCTTTGGCAAGATCTTTGAATTGATGAAGCAAAGAGTGGGATGGTCCTCTGATAATTTTTCTATAGACAAAGTCTGTGTTCCCGGAAGCCTTTGCTTCCTGCTCATCTTCATCCTGAGTGGTACGACCTGTTGGCCCTCTTATTGATTTGATGGCTCAATGGACACGGAAGGACACTGACATGGTGGAAACCATCCCTAAGAAATCCCACAGGATTCTAGTAGCACCAGCAGACCAGAAGCACTGGAGCAAATGTCCACTGATAGACGAGATGATAGTAGTGGCAGCCATAAAGAAGGAACTATTTGAAGAAAGTTTCTTGGTTCATCACCCTAACAGAGAGTCTAGGGTTATGGATTGTTTTGGGAAATGGATGTGTGCTTCAGCAACCTTTGTCCTTTGAGTGCTGAATTATTTAGCCCATATTACCAGATTTCAGAGACACCTGACCAGGGAGATTTCCAAGTCTGTCCAGGTATCCTGCATGCAGATGTTTAGAAGACAGTGAACTCCCAGATTTCTACCCTCCAGTCTACTTCTAACATAACCATGTGACTACTCTCAAACATAGCTGATGGCATGGTGAGAGCAGCAGACACCAGCATTATCATTTGCTAGCATGCCTGGCTGCATCTGTGTGACTTGGTGGGAAGCTTTAACACTTTTTTTATTAATGTCCCTTTTGATGGGTTCACCTTATTTGGACCCAAAGTGAAAGAGACACTGACAAGGAGTCAACAGGACAGGAAGACTCTCTCGGCAGTGGAAATTCACTTCTCCACTTCACAGATATCTTATTCTATAAATCAGTGGGCTGGGAAGAAGATGTGATTACAAAAATCACAGAACTCTTACCAAGACAATCCTGACGATAGATATCCTTATAGAAGACGAAGAGGTAACAACATTGGACATCACCCTAGAGGCAGAGGCAGACTGCATAATGAGTACTTTTGTAATTGCTTTACCAAAAAGCACTTTCACTGCCCCAGGTTTGTATGTCTATTGCACTCTGGAGGTAGTTGGGGGCACTGGTCTCTGCACCCACACGTCTGGTGACACATAGCTACAGGTTTCTAGGTGCTAAACATTATTTCCAGAGGGTACTCCATACCATTCTTTCCTTCCTCCTGTCAAGAAGAAAAAATTCTTGATGTTCCACCCAGTCAATGGGAACTCACAGCAGTAGAGATCTCCAAGCTGCTTGAAAAAATAGTCATCCAGTCTGTCGCAGAAGACCACTAGAATCCAAAGTCTACTTGAGGTTCTTTTTAGTTTCTAGGAAAACAGGGGACATCAGGCCAATTCTGGATCTGAGGCATTAAAATCAGTATGTCAAATGGACAAAATTCAGGATGGTCACACTTCAGTCCAGTTTTCCTCTGCTGAGGAAGGACCTTTGGATGTGGTCCATAGATCTCAGAAATGCTTATTACCATGTGAAGATAGAGATGCAAATCATTTTTAATTCAGACCCCTGCTATTCGGTCTCACCACAGCCCCCAAGGTATTCACTAATATAATAGCAGTGGTAGCAGCTTTTCTTTGCCTGACAGAGATCCATGTTTTCCCATAACATGATGATTGGCTCCTGACCACTACTTTCAGCAACCTATGGTCAAACCACTGGGATATTTTGCTCCATCTGTTTTAGGACCTAGGAATCATGGTCAGTCTAACCAAAAGTCATCTTATGCTTACTCAACAGACAGGCAGAATTTATCGAATGCCACCTAGACACAAGTTTGCAGATCATCCTACTTCCCAACTCCAGGGTACTCTCCCTGCACCTCACTGTCATTCAAGTTCTCCATCAACCCTCCCTGCTGATGAGATGAATTCTTTGCCTACTGGGTTTAATGACTTCCACAATTCTCATGATTTCATTGGCCAGATTTTACATGAGAGTGCATTATTGGATCCTAGCAGTGCAATGATACTAGATTTACAATTCACTTCATACCAAGATTCAACTCACTCAAATTTGCAGGCAACACATATTCTGGTGGATAACATCTCATTCAGTGATACAAGGACATCCATTCCTTACAGACCTGTGATGGTAGTGATGGTGGATGCATCCCTTCTAGGGTGATGGTAGAGCATTTTGAAGCGAAGACAGTCCAGGGCACTTGGTCATACAAAGAGGTCAATCTTCACATAAATGTTCTGAAGATGACAGCAGTCTTCCCAGCTTTGCAGGCCTTTCAGGATGTCCTCTCCAGGGGGTGTGATGTTAATACAGACAGGTAATATGTCAGGGGTTTGGTACATCAAACAGGGAGGAGCTCACTTCTATTATTTGTGCCTTGAAGCCATGAGAGTCTGGTAATGGGTGTTGCCTTCTCAACACTTTCTAATAGCAACACATCGCCCAGGATCATTCAATGTACTGGTGGACAAGCTGAGCATATCTATCTTGCTGCCTCACGAGTGGTCCCTCAATCCAACAGTGACAACCTTGATCGTCAATCGCTGGAGCCAACCTTGCTGTGACCTGTTCATATCCTACCTAAACAACAAATACAGCAGTTACTTTGCCCTGATCCCTTCACAGGGACCATCACCAAGGGATGTTGTTGTCCACAGTTGGCCCCCAGGTCTCTTTTATGCTTTTCCCCCATTGCCTTTAATAAACAAATTCATACAGAAAGCAAGAATGTGCAAGGCCAAGGTGATCCTCATTGCTTCTTTCTGGACTCCACAAACATGGTTTTCTTTCCTGTGGCCTCTTCTAGTACATCTTCTATGGATGCTGGACCATTATCCACATATTGTAGTGCATCCACCCAGACTGCCTCCAATGGACCAGAAAACCATCATGTTACCCACTTGGTTCCTCAAGTTCTAACCTTAGCCCGAGATGCCAGACTTCCCACCTCAATTGTTCATATCATTAAAGCAGCCAAAAATGGGCCACTAAAAAAATATACCACAGCAAATGGAAGAGTTTCTCCATTTGGGCTATGTCCAGGAGTTTAGACCCCTTATCTACTCCCATTCCTTCCATTTTAGAATTCCTGCTGGAACTTTTCCACAGCTGCTCCAGTTATTCAACTATCAAAGTGCAAATGGCAACTATCTCAAGATTCCAAGTAAGTCAAAATGACAATTCTGTTGCTATTCACTCCATTAGAGCTCAGGAAGCTTGCACTGTAACTTCCACTGGAAAGAGCCTAAGCCTTTTGACAGAATCAAATTATTACATTTAAAACATGTTCATATCTATGGAACCATAGGAGCTATAAAAGAAGTAAAAACGGCAAACTCTTTAGCACAAACTATTTTTATAGTGGTAGTATTCTTTAGGTTCTAAGTCTTAAACCAAATTGTATCTTCTTCTTCTTTTCCTGGTTAGGGGTTGCAACAGTGGATCACCTGTCTGCTCATGATTGGCAGTGGAGTTTTACAGTGTCGAGTTGCCAGCTCGGCGCCCAACCTTCCACAGAAGGCACACACACATGCATGCACTCATGCCTAGGGCCAATTTAGAGTATCCAATCCACCTACAGCATGGCTTTGGGATGTGGGAGGAAACCGGAGCACCCGGAGGAAATGCACGTGACCACAGGGAGGACATGCAGACTCTGCACAGAAGGCGCCCCAGCCGAGGATCAAACTGGAAAACCTCCTGCTGTGAGGTGGCAACACTAACCGCTGAACCACTGTGGCCTCCCCCTTAAACCAAATTTTAAAAGTCACAGTAAACACAGTAACTATTAAGTTTGTAATGTTTCTTAACTTACAGTATCTCAGCAACCACTCAAGTTACACATATAGTGTTAGCATTTTATTCAACTAGCTTTGAGCATTCATATGAGGCTAAGGAGTTTTGTCTGTGTTACGTGGTTGTTGAAATATTTAGAAAAATGTGAAAATTATAGCTATATAAATTAATGTCATAAAAACAATAGTTAATATCTCTTTATCTGCAATAGACAGAAGTTAAATATGCAGTTGAAAACTTCTACGACACCCACAAACTGTAGAAATAACACAAATGAAGGCAAAAGGCAAACTGATCCACTCCCAAGTATTTATTTTGCGCTTTCATTTATAAAATACAAACTTCATCAGAATAAAAACTTAAAAACTTGAACCAAAGTGGCCAACTCATTTATATATGCACTGACAATCATGTGATAAAACTTGCCTCAGTTTGAAACCAGCATTTAAAAATATATTACATCTGCAGTTTATAACACATGCATTTTCATATACATTCATTGCATAGTTCCACACTACTAAGCTACACAAACATGTATTTACATATAATATTGCTAAAATAACTAAAATACCTCTACTAGATAAATTTATATATATGTAAATAAATAAATGCATATATGACTCTAGCGATCATGCTACCTATAACATATGTAATATACAAAAAATGCTGACTTTAACACAGTGTATGCCCCATGAACATAGTTATACCTAAATAACAAACTTGGCTTTCAGTCTCAAAATAGGACTGATAGAAACCACCCATTTAGTCCTGGATAACTTGTTGCGTTGGTTCGCAGTTGCCATTTGAGTTCCTTAAATTCCAAAAAATTATCTATAGGACCCCCTCTTTATTTATTTTATTTATTTATTTTAGATTTGTTGACTGAGAATGTCTGACTGAGCCAGAGCCCTTTTTCAGCAGTGTCCCAGGGAGAAAAGCTCCAAAATACAATTCAAATAAGCTAAAGTTATACAAATAGGTAAGAGACTAAATACTATCTACTCTATTGTTAACAAAGCATAGTTAAAGTTAAAGTTATACATTCAAAGAAAAAAATAAGTCAAATATGGTAATTCTTGACTGTAGACTCTCTAACTGAACAATACAAAGTAAAAAAGAGACAACAGAGAAGAGAAGCAAGTGTTTAGAGAAATGAAACAGTGATGATGTCTTAGGAGGTTAATTTCAGAGAAGAAGGGAAGAGGGAAGTGCAGAGATATTAGGAAGAAGGAAGAGGACGGGAGTAGGATATAGGAAAGTGTAGAAATGAAAAGATGGGAGGAGAGAAAGAGAGGAGTAGGAAAGAGGTGTGCCAGTTGGATGTTTATAATCAGGGAGGGTGAGAGCAATGGTATATGCATTGTTTTTTGAAATATTATTTTATGGCCAACTTAAATTGTATGGCATTCTTCAGATTTCTGATTTCAAGAGGGAGCTTGTTCCAAGCTATCGAAGGCTGGTAGCTATATATTTATTGACCTGTTTTAGTTTTGGGTTTATAAATATCTAATAGATCATGGGATGAACTTCTGAGATTTCTTATTGGGGAGTAGCTGAAGTAGGTGCGGTAGTTCTAGCCAATTTAAGTGTTTCAGGGATAGACAGTGGTGGGATCTATAGGTTTGTTGAGCTGCAAATCTAGCTATATTGTGGTATGTTGACTCAAGCTTTGATAGTAGAGAAGAGTTTAGATTAGTAAGAATTTGGGAGCAATATGTTAAGCATGATAGAAGGTAAACGTGTATAAGTCTGATTCTAGCTTCTTGGGAGAGACATTTTTTGTTTCTATATAGGAGTACTAGTTTCTGATGTGTTTTCTTGATGCAATTATTAATGTGATGGTCGAATTTCAGCTGGTCATCAATGGTAACATCTAGGAGTTTTGTACTTGATTCTACTGCAATACGTGTGTTGTTTAGTGACATTATAGAAAAGGAAGTTTTGATATGGTTAGCTGTTTTTGGGAGAAAGAGTAGTAGTTTTGTTTTTTTTGGGTTAAGGATGAGTTGATTGTTGGAGAGCCATGTCACTATTGAATTAAAGGAAGATTGGGTAGCAGTTAAGAGTTCAATAGGGGATTTAGCTATGGTTCTGAATGTGGAGTCATTAGCATATTAGCATATTGGACAATGGAGAAATGTCGATAGGAAGTATGAAGTAAGTTGGTAAAGATATTAAAAAATAGTGGGCCGAGAATGCATCCTTGAGGAACACCCATTTGTTTTGGAAGAGGAGTAGATAATGCAGAGTACCATCTGACTGATTGCAGTCTGTCTGTGAGGTAGCTAGAGAACCAAGCTACCGTGTCAGAGGAGAAATTTTGATCAGTGAGTTTCTTAAGTAGCAGAGAATGTGAAATAGTATCGAAGGCCTTTGAGAGATGAAGAAATAGACAGGAGATATGTTTGTGATTATTTCTGGCTAAAGAAATAGTGTTAAGGAAGGAGAGAAGGGCAGTAGTAGTGCTATGTTTTGTTCAGAATCCATGCTGTGTAGGAGTGAGTAGTTTTCCCTGTAAGAAGTGTTGTATAACTTATGTGTGTATTAATTTCTCTAAGACTTTAGAGAGAGGGGACAGAATGGCAATAAGTCTGAAATTTGAGATTTCAGAGGAGTTACCTACTTTGTGAATGGGTATGGTATAGAATTGTTTCCAGATAGATGGGACTTGAGATTCAGAGAGAGTGATTAATAATGATGGATATAGGCAGAGCAAGACAGTGAACAGCAATCTGGAGAAAGTAAGAATGGATGTTGTCAGCAGATACAGAGCATGGTTTTAGCCTAGAGAGCAGAGTTTTTATGTAGGAGGTGGGAACAGGTTTGAGGGAGAAAGTCTTAGGAAAGTATGCAGTAGAAGAAGTTTTGTGGCAGTTTGGAGGGGTAGTGCTAGAGAGGTTAGGATTAAAGAGTTTGGCTATGGATTCTATAAAGCAAGTGTTGAAGATGTTGACAGTTTCTATTGTTGATTTGTCAGGGCATGGGTTGAGTGAGGTAGGCTTACCAGGATGTAGTATTTGGTTTATTGCATTCCAAGAATTTTTTAGGGTCAGATTTTAGAGTGGAAGCAGGGTTCTGGTGGAATATTTTTTGTCTTTATTGATGAGTTGTTTAACTTTATTTCTTTGTTCTTTGCTGGTGGGCAGGGTCTTTAAATTGTACCCATATTTCCCAGGCTTGGTCTCTGGCTTTCATAAGGATACAAGTAGTTTTTGAGAGCCAGGGGGCTATATTTGCCTTTATCCTTATTCTAAGTGGTGCTGTTGAGTTTAAGATATCAAGGCAAGTTGTGTTGAAAGCTTGAACAGCTTCCTTGAGTGGGAGCTGGGTGAGGAAGTACCAATTTACTTTAGATATAAGGGTTTTAAATGATTCATGGTTAAAATTGGAGATATTGTGGCAGGAGATGCATCTATGTGGCTCACCTATATCAACATGAGCTATAATAATATATTTAAAATGATGGTCTGCAAGTTGGATTATACGTTCAGCTAAGGCGTTCTTAAGAGTCTTTTTTACTGATATCATGTTGATTTTGATATAGTCTGGTTTTAAAGCTATTTTTTGTCTTACCTATGTAAAAACATTGGCATTTTTGACAAATTCAGCATTTGTTGGTTTCAGACTGAGGCAAGTTTTATCATATGATTGTTAGTGCATATATAAATGAGTTGGCGACTATGGTTCAAGTTTTTAAGTTTTTCTTCTGAGGAAGTTTGTATTTTATAAACACAAGTGCTAAATAAAAACTTGGGAGTGGATCAGTTTACCTTTTGCCTTCATTTGTGTTATTGATGCAGTTGTTTGCCATTGTGTAGGCTTAAGATGAAATATTTTAAGACCTTTTTACACAGCTTAGTTTTGGAATTATTGATGCAAATATGAACAAACAATATCTGATGCCTAGAGGCGTCAGTAGAAGGTAACTGCAGATGCACCTGGAGGCATCACTGAGATGTACTGAGTTCCAAATCTCTAAAGTCTTCTTGAAAGGAACTTTTCTGCTATGGCCTCCTATCACAGACCCACCCCAGAATTCAATAAATTCTGTGTAGGCTCTTTGACGCCTACATGGACTTTACATGTGTGTTCAGTGGTGTGCTGGCACACATCACCGTGCAATTATATTCATGCCACTCACCACTTCTAAGTGTTGTTTTGTGGCTGGTAACAGTGTTGCTGATCAAGATGCCATGGATAACAATCCTGTTTAAAATAGAGCATTTATGGTCCGTGGATTTGCATGAAATGCCACAATGAACACTAGGGCTTCACAGATAACTCTCAATCTGTTAGTTCAACATATTTGCACAAAAGGCAATATAATGTGGGAACAATTAAGCAGAAATAGGGATATATTTGACATAGCTGTCACATAGAAATGTGGTAGAATGAAACTCAGACATACCTCTCAACTTCTTACAGCAATAAATCTGGATAAAGCCATAAATAATGGGAAGACAAGGGGCCAAAAATAGGGGCAGATTTTAATATTGCTCTTGCAAATGTAGAAAGTTGATAGAGTAATAGATTATAGAGTAGCATGGATTTTCTGAAGAGCATGAAGTTTGAAACTCAAATGTCTGCCATTATTTTCAGACTTCAATCCACAATGACATGCCAATGATTTGCCAGAAAACCAAAATTGTATGTGGAAAATGATCAAAAATATGAGACAAAAATTGAACATTCTGCAAAAATCAGGACAGTTAAGAGATATGAACTGAGATGTATGTAATAAAGCAGTTCTATTCAAAGATGGACTTCAGATCTCCACTTTACCATACAACCCACCTCAGGATAGTAAGGCAGAAGTCCTTATCACCAGATTTCAAATCAACCCAAATAAATATTTATATATCATCTGTATCTACCTACCGCCCGGTAATAATATCAGTACTATAGAGGATATTCTAAGCTGGGTGTCCTCAACTTACCCCCAAGAAACAATAATACTTGGTGATTTTAATACTGACTGGAAAGGTGTCAACGCTGATAATCCTACCTCCCATATCAATCTTCATGGCTTTAGTCAAACTATCACCTCCACAACCAGAATCAACAAACCAAACAAAAAAGAGAGCACCTTAGACTGGATACTTATAAATAGACAGAAACAAGCTTACAAGGTAGGAATTCTGCCTCGCGATGTAAGTGATCATACTTTGACCTACATCATAAGGCAAAAAAATGATATTTCAAACCCCCCCCCCCCCACATATAGGATTGCATATACCAACAGACACTTTAACCCAGAATTATTCCAAAATGAATTTAGTGCCTGTGACTGGAACCCTTTAAAAACTCTACCACTTGAAGAGGCTGTTAAGTATCTAAACTCTAAGTTCTTATCTATCCTTGATAAGCACGCACCCAAACGGTCCATCAGAATGAAGTCCAAACCAGCCTCCTGGCTTTCTAAAGAATCCAGACAGAAAATTTTGCTTAGGAACAAGTCTTGGGCTAAGTGGAGAGGTAACAAAAATATCTCTGATCAACAAATTTTTAGGCAGATGAGAAATAGTACAAAAAAGGCAATACTTACAGACAAAAAGAGCTACTACTGTAAACTACAGCAAAATCACCAAAACAATCCCCAGAAGTTCTGGTCTAGTATCAATAAACTTCTTTTCCCAGAGCACTCTCATACACCTACCCCACTTGAGGCCGATCCAAATACCCCCCATTAAACTGCCAATGCCTTCAATGCCTTCTTCACAGAGACCATACAATCACTAGCCAGTCAACTAATCCTAGACAACTCAAGCCTTCCCACCACCGTACCTGGCACTCTACCAACATTCCATCTGCTACCCATCTTTACCACTCTCATCTACAATTTCATCCAAAAACTTAAACCTTGTACTCCTTCTGCTGACCAGCTGCCATCTGAATACCTGCAAAAAGCAGCCAAAGTCATTTCCTACCCCATATCCATCCTCATAAATAGAACCATTAAGGAGGGAACCATTCCAGACGTCTGGAAAATCTCCCATATTATCCCCCTACACAAAGGTGGTAACTCAAATGATTACTCTAACTACCAGCCAATAGCTCTTTTATCACCCTTAGCAACAATTATGGAAAAATGCATTCACCAACAAATATTAAACCATTAATCTCAACATAACATAATAGCAAACTGCCAGCATGGTTTTAGGCCATCACATAGCACAACAACTGCCCTATTATCCTTTACAGATGCCATCAATAATCAGTAATCGCAATAAAAACAACATCTAATCTACACTCTTTATTGACCTCTCAAAATATTTTGACATGATAAACCATGCCCTTCTTATCAACATTCCTGAATCCCTTTCCCTTGACTCTCTGGCTGTTAAATGGTTCAGGTCCTACCTTACCAATAGGCAGCAGGCAGTTCTCTGGGAAAATAATATATCATCCCTTCTGCCAGTCACCCTCGGAGTCCCTCAGGGCTCTATTCTAGGACCACTTCTTTTTTCACTATTTATCAATGACCTCCATGTAGCAATTCCACAAGCCATCTGCATTTAATATGCAGATGATTCTCTACTAGTATGCTCAGCAAACTCCCCATCAGAACTACATTCTCTAACTCAGAATGTAGTTAACATAGTTGAAACATGGTTCACAAAATGTTGCCTCCTTCTCAATGCTAAAAAACTAAGCTCCTTCTCTTTACACCCACCAGTAAGTCCTCCCCATAGATTTCTCAGTCATTTCCAATAATGGCACTATTATATTCCCTGACTCTACCACTAAATTGTTAGGAATTACTATTGACAATAACCTTATGTTTGACAGCCCCATAAATAACACCATAAAAACTGTCAACAGAAAAATAGGCTCCTTATATAGAATCAAACCTTTCCTAACTCCAATAGCCAGAACCAAGATTGCACACTCCCATTTAATCTCAACTCTTCTGTACGCCTCACCCATATATACTAACCTAATCTTATCAAACTAATTCCTATAATAACATCACCAGATTTGCCACTGGCAATCCCTTTAGAACTCACCACTGTCTGAATCTAATGCAGCTAGGCTGGCTTGAACTTCAAAACCATCTGATAGTCTCCCAACTCACCATTGTCCACAATATATTTTATCAACCTAACAGCACTCCTATACTCTCCAATCTCATAATCCCCTACAAAAATCTAAATTCAATACGCTCTTCTAGCAAACGTCTTGCTAGCATAAGCAAGTCTAACAACATGGCTGGAGATTCTCTGTTTTCCAACACAGTGGGAAAAAACTGGAACCTACTGCCTAATGAACTAACTTTACTTTCTTCCTTGCCTCTCTTTAAACAAAACCTCAAAAGACACCTCAAAACACACTGGTTATGCCCCTGCAGCAACCCTGACTAATCTTCTGCTTTCACTACTGATATTTCCTCCTCCTACTAAATTTACCAAAACTTTAATGCACACTCCTTGGAAGCAGGACTGTAACTAGTGAACTCAAATCAACATACTGGTGTAATCTATCCTGTTTGATGTACTGAAAGTCCTCATGAATCATACCGTATAATAATTTATCCTATACTTTTTGTCACTTTTACTAGTGTAAATACCTACTTTATTCTATTATTACTTCTTGTATTTTTATTGAAATCCATTCATTTACTATGTAACAACATTGATTTTTAATTTTAATTTCTATTTGTTACTACTGGAGCTTTTCTCCCCGGGCCTCTACTGAAAATGGAAAGATATCCAGTTGGACTAGCCCGATTAACAAATGTAAAATAAAAATAAATACAATAAAATAAAATAAAATAATATCTAATCACATCAGTCCAGAGATCTTCCCAGTAATATGACAGAAAGCCAGAAATTTGATAAGGAACACATCTGAACATCCTGGGAATATCTTGACAGTTGAGAGGTATGAATTTAAAGTATATGGTCCAAATACAGTACAGGACAGTATATCTACAGTGCAGAGTATTGTGATATCTCATTTCTGGCATTCTATACTGTAGCTGTGTAAATGATCTGTAACAGTACATGGACTGCCATGTAAACTGAACACTCAGGGGAGGTGTCTGTATTAAACAGGGACACAGATGAATTGTAGGAATGAACACAGGGAAAGAGGACAGGTGAAACAACCTAATGTACAGCAGATCAGACCATGTTAATGGAAGATGGTTGTAGCAGCAACACCAATCGCATATCTATATGGTACAGTAGGGGCTGGGGTCTATATTATATTCTTGAAAGCCGACAATGTTGTATCCAACATTGTCGACACGAGAATAGTGAAAGTGCAGAATATCGAACAGGTAAACGGAAATCTCTGTAAGGGGAGATTTCCATTTACTTCAATGTAGTGCAGTCTCGGAGTTGTTATAATTAAGTAGCGGCAGGTGGGGAGGTGCAGGGGGGCTTGACCCCTATTCTACACCCTTTAGATTTTCTTTTTCTTGTTTTTATTTATTTTTCTGAACATTCGGAATTTTAATAGTCCGATCATTAAAGGTCGACCTTTAGTGATTCAAACTATTAAACTTTCGATGTTCTAATATAGACCTTAGAGACTGTACAGTGAAAATGTGTTTTATGTAACTGTCATGCAAGGTGACATAACAATGGGGAAGATGTCTGTGTGAGATAAGCATCCTTACATGAATAATGCAGAGGACTTCCATCAGGGATCTGACATACAATTAGGGTAAGGTGCATACTGTGAAGCTTTGCAAACTGATATATTACATCTGCAGTTTATAACACATGCATTTTCATATACATTCATTGCATAGTTCCACACTACCAAGTTACACAAACACATACAATTAGGGTAAGGTGCATACTGTGCAGCTTTGCAAACTGATATGCTTGAATATGAGTGTAATCTCAGCAGAAGTCTCCAGCAAGTGGGCACAGTTAAAGGCTCATGGAAAACGTTATAAGAATCAACCATAATCATGGACAATATCAGAATAATAGCACCAGTAATACCATGCCTCTGACATAACATATGTGATTTACAATGGTAAGAGATGAGTCTGCTCACACAAGCAGTTGATCAACTATTATGATACATATACACTCTATGAGGCTAACCACGCACACTGTCCTGTCACGGTAATATCTGATGGAGGTTTTAGGAGGGACACTGCTATACCCATATGCGACATTATGAGCAATACAGGCTAGTTGACAGGTGTGCATGGGATATATATATATATATATATATATCTATATGGATTAATCCACACTATCACGAATGATATACATGCCATTAATGTTATCAAACACCCATGTATGTAGTGTGCGCATCAGCAGAACAGGTAGCACACATGCATCTGGTGTAACAACTTGATTAGTGTTCTGCACCATCAGACAGTCATGTATATTCCACAAAAAGAATACCAAGGTATGGCCAATAAGCTGTATGACAGCTCACTGGGACAAAGGTGGTGCACTTCACTTATACATCACTGGAAGATGTGTAGGGAGGTACATGAAGAAGGGTGCATTGTACTCAGTTATTGGTGTGTTGAAGTCTGGGAACTATGAAGGTATTATGACCACTGATGTGGATGTCCTTCACATACAAGGTACTTGTGTCACATTCAAGGGGGTAGTCAGTACTGTGACCACATGCTGGTGGATGTTCCACTTACCATGTACCCCAGGACATAGGTCACATAAATATTGGTCTGATTATATGGTGTGATATGCAAATTCAAATTGGGCTGTGTGTTTGTTTTCCTAACTTAACAAATCCCCCATATTTTCTTGGCATTGTAGGTGTTGTCATGGCTGTGGCAACAATTTTTGGTATATGTTCATACTGTCTGCATTATACTAATATCATAGTTGAAGTCAATGACTGCCACAGTCTGCAGGCCTTCAGGCAGCTGTTTGGACACAGGATGTGTATGTCATCTGTGATGTACACCACTTAAATAATGGAAAGAAAAGGGCCTAGCAGTCAGCCCTGATGTAGGGACCTGATCACTGGACCTGAGATGTATGTCACTTCACATATTTCAACATAGTGGGAAGACGTGTATGTGATACTCTGGTCTACCCACTTGGTGATATAGCTGTTTATGGCCACATATGAGAGTGTTGATTGAATACCCTAATGTGCATTTGTGTCAAATGTCTTGACCTGGTCATGTTCCACAAAATGATACTTTTGTCATCATGCATGCCCTCATTGACCTCTTTGTGGACATCTATGAGGTTTAACATACATGATTTAGCACTGACATCTCATACAGGTGTGTTGCACACAGCTGGAATATTACTAGTGTCCATTTAGAAGAGGTCCATGATGACATGTTGGTCTACCTCGCAGGTGAGGAGAGTCAGGATATCTCTATGCATACATGCATCAGTTGCTATCCCCTGACTCAGATGGATGCTTGTTGATGTACACCCTTCTATGGGAACATAGCCTGTTTGGAGGGCGTTTTGAAGTGTGCAATTGTGTATTTAACCATATCAGGAAGGTGTATGTCCTGAATCATGCCATAGGCGATCTGTAATGTTGTTAGGCCACAGTGATTCCATGTGATATGCCTGGATGAAGGTAAGGCAGTTAATACTGCCTTTCCTGATCTGGCCTAGGGTTTTGACACAATATCGCATGCAAGTATCATTGAGAAAACATCCCAACTGGGGATTAATCCCTATGTCACTAGATGGGTAAACAATTGGCTCACTGACAGAACACATACTGTGACAGTTGGTGAATCAACCTGTACCAGTAGAGCTGTCACCATTAGCAAGCTCCAGTGATCAGTACTTGGCCCTTTATTGTTTGGACTCTATTTTTGGACAGTTCAGTATAAAGTATATAGCCTTTGGCTTACCAAGTTTCCTGATTCTTGCATATTGGGTGCAATCACTGAGTACACCAATGATGATAACATAGTACAGGAGGAGGTAACACAGACAAATAATTGTTGACAAAGGCACACACTCTACAAATAAATGCAGAAGTGTGTCCTTTTTATGTTGACTGTATGAAAAGTAGAATTCCATGTTAATCACAACATTGACAACAGTCCTGCTATGCTGAAACCCAGTGATGCAAGCGTTGGGAACACATATAGATAGCAATCTCAACTTCGATCACCAAGTGTCCACGTTGGCATTGAAAGTCTATATTATGCACATCATAAGTCATGTCAAGATATTCAGATCTTAGGACTGAATGACAGCACTGTACTCACACCTTATGGGAACACTAATGGAGTATAATGTTCTTTTTGTTTGTACCTCACTAGACACATGCAGCAGCTGGAGGGACCACAAAGCTTTGTCATCAAGAAAACACAGGGCCTACAAACCATGCCATGATGTATGCAAATAGATTAAAAGCCATGTCACTGTGATCTGTCTCGCATAGGATGAGGTGACTTCTGCCTGGCCTCAAAGCCAGTTTCTGACCCTGGCCTGGTGGGTGTACTGCATATCCACAAATCTGATATAGCTGATGACATCATCTGTGTCTGTTCAGGAGAATATGCTAATAACAGTGTCCTGCATGCCGGTGCAAAATGCTCTCACAAGAGCACACACACACACACACACACACACACACACACACACACACACTTGAATGCAGTGAGAATAGAACCCCTACCTATCTAAGTACGTAGACTACAGAAGACAGACCTTTATGCCAGCACCATGGCACAAGTATGACTTGGAGTGTCTCACCCAACACTTTATAGCTGATGACATCAGCAGTGTATGTTGAGGAGAATAGGGTAATAACAGTGTCCCACATGCTGGCATAAAATGCCAAGTACATGCTAATCTCAAGCAAGAGTACACACACACACACAAACACACACGCACACACACACACACACACACACACACACACACACACACACACACACACACAGTTGACTGCAGTGAGAATAGAAGCCCTACCTAAGTACACAGACTACAGAGTACAGTACTTTACACAAATGCCATGGCACAAGTCTGACATTTACAAGAGTACAGATCATCTTATAGTAGATGACATCAGTAGGCTATGTGGGAGACAGATATCAAAATACTGTCAATCCATGGCATTGGAACAGTAACTGTAGGATACGCACTTCTACTCTTTATCTTCACACACACACTCACACACACACACACACACACACACACACACACACACACACACACACACACACACACACACACACACACACACACAGTTGACTGCAGTGAGAACAGAACTCCTACCTATTTAAGTACACAGACTACAGAACACAGTATTTTATGCAAGTGCCAGGGCACAAGTCTGACTTTTATAAGAGTGCAGGTCAGCTTATAGTAGATGACATCAGCAGGCCATGTAAGAGACAAGACATTGGGAAGCCTGCATAATTCATAGCTTAATAGCTTCATAGGAGGCTACTAGCCTAATTGTCCTAGGGTGTTTAAAAGTCTAGCTGTGTAAAAACAGTACTCTTATTGAGCATAGTTAGATGACCATTGTTAGCAAAATTTTGTGAACAGCACCGACTGGCCCTGTTCATGGGGGACTCAGGTGCCACCCCAGAGGTAACTTTAAAATCACCCAACTAGTAGTCAAGGTTGCACTTGAACAGGGTCATTAAGGAGCACTGCTTCACATGCAGTGGGAGCCTATTACAGAGTAGTGTCAATCACTGGGTGATATATCATTCTACCTAGCATGTTCTGTTTATGTTACAAGCTAGGTTGAGAACCCTGGAGCAAGTTATTCTTGTACAATTTGATTTGCAGATGTCCAGCATTTCCAGTAAGGCAGGGTCTGAGACTGCTCTGCAGGCCAGGCAGAGGCTACCTCTCAGCAGCCTGCATGATACTGAGTACATTGACAGACTTTCATGTTTGGAGGCCCTGGATTCTCACAGTCACAGACCTCTGTGTTTTCTCCAATTGCTGCAGGTGTCTGGTGTGGTGCAGATGTAAAGGATCATTTTTCTCAGTTAGTGGCCTGATAAGGGTAGAATACAGCTGTGCTATGATCTGCCTGGTCTTCAATGTGATACCATTTGTATGAGATCTGCAATGCAAAATGTGTGTCGCACCACTATGGACACGTAGTGATGAAAGTGTTGATTGCTATCAACATATGTTCCCAAGTCTCACAACACTGTGTTTGAGCTTAGAGGGGTGCTATGTATATCGTAATTAGCAGGGTACTTCATTTCCAAAGGGAACAATGAGGTATTGTATGCTTTAAGGTTCAGTCCATGAGTTTTCCAGAAATAATTTGTCTGTGTCAGCCCCTTCTGTAATATGTTACCATCAGTGGGGAATTCTATATGATTGCATCCAGTTAACAGTCATCTGCAGACTTGGTAAATCAATCACAGGCCAACTACCATTGACTGGGCTTCAGAGCAGTGGTAAGTGGGCTAATGGTGAAAGTTCAGTCCCCAACTTTGAGAATGTGTGTTCTGTTGGTGATCCAGTTGGCTATCCATCTCATAATGTATGGCTTAATTCCAAGATGGGAGATCTTCACTATGAGACATAAATGGAGGATTGTGTCAAAGGCCTTGGATAACTCAACATAGGCAGTATGTCCTGTTATCCCTCATTCAACTCTTTGTGGTCAGTATTAAAAAAAGTACACAAGATTTAATAAGCAAGCTTTACCCTTAACAAAACAAAATGGGTCAAGGTCAAGTCAGTTGAAGGTCACCTATGTCCCTGTGGAAAAGGTCCATGCTGATTCCTTCCCTAGCCCTGCAGATAAGGCTTTTTAGGCTTATGGGCCAATAGTTGTAGTTCTGCATGTTACCAGATTGATGTGCATTACATATCACACGGCATTTGATATTACTTTCTGTAATGTAGGTGATATATTTGTGGAAAAAGTACTGAGACACCAGGGTTGCAGTGTTTTAGGGTGGCAACACATAGCTGTATTGTAAATATGTGACTTAGTGATCGACAGGGCCTTCAGTTTGTTATGTTTCCACATGTAATTTCATGTCATAGACATGAAATGACAGAAAGCAGCAGTATTACATAACAATATTTAGGTTTTCATAGGGCGGTGAGCAGCAGGATTGCGTGATGGCTGGCAAAGTGTATAAGCATGTGAGAAACACATGCTTGTGTGTAGCTAAGTAGTCTGCAAATGTGAGCCATATTGCTAAACTCTGACACTTAGTATTGAGTCTATGAAACACTCCTGCTGCTTAACCTACTCTGTGGCAGCAGGGTATAAATGCATTGACACATTTATTTTTCGGCCCAGATGATACTGGGTTTGAATCCAGGTGTATGTAATACTTTTAAATACTTTTACATAAACGTTGTTAAGGTAATGACATGAATTCTTTATAGTACACATTTTGCTGTGTATTGGCATAGCACAGTGGGGTTAAGCAGCATTGCATTGAGGTAACCGCAGTTTATCACTGCTCAGCTTTGCTGCCCATTGGTGTTCAGTGCACAGTTACATGCAAACATGGAGCCCAAAAAGTGAAGGGATACATTGTTTTTCAGCAACTTATGTGTGTTGTGTGTGATTCTATTTTTTGACCAGATTAAAGTGGTAAAAATGGGGTAGATAGGAAAGTGGTGAAATGGGAAGCAAGCAGCAGGAAGAACAAAGGGAAAGCAGGACAGGAATGTGCAGGAGGGAGGTAGGAAAGAACCATAGCTATCCATTTCTTTAACAGTGTAAACTGGAAATATGTGCAGAATATTATCTGAATGTGGACTGACACCTCCAGAGAGAGGGGTGACCACAACGCAATCATGTTGTATAGCCAATTGGACTAAATCAATGTGTCAATAAGACATATGTGTGAAATGGAAAGTTATGTATTGGTTGATTTTTTTTTTTTTTTTTTTTTGTGGAACTGATGCCCATTTATTTTTTTATTTTAGAGAGAGAGAGAGAGAGGAATGTTGGAGAAGGGACATAGGTATGTCTGGGTCAGGTAAGTTGGGTATGTGAGGAAGCAATTGTAGACAGACAAGACAAACAAGACAAGAGACAGGGACGGTAGTGGACACAAAAGGTTTGGGTACACCATAATTGGGGTGAGGGTAGGAACAACCCAGGCCCATGGCCATCAAGCTTAGAGACAGTGAAAATCGAGTCCTCACACACTACACTGTCATCCCTGTCACTGTTCTCTGCTGGAGGCTGGAGTGCTTGATATTTCTTCCTCCTACTACTACTACTACTATGGAACATAAGAGAGAGCAGTGTCTCCATCTGGCATTGGCATGCATCAGTGGTGCAGTACACGATTTTACCCACCATCCCTGGAAACTTTGTCCAAGTGATAAATCACTACCTCCACCACTGCTTCTGGAGGGTACAACTGGTCCAACCTCTGGGTCGGGACTACCTGAGGGCTCAAGTAGTGCAGGTGAAGCAGAAGCAGTGCTGCCAGGTTGGCTGTCAGACATGCTGGGCATCTGTGCTTTAGCTGGTGGAGTGGGGGCCGACTAATCCAGTTGGACTGGCCTACCCTGCTGTGCTGTGGAGCATTTAGTGATGTGGTACACATGGATGACATGGACACAGTTTGGTGACACATAATAAAAATAACTTAATAAATAAAAATAAAAAAAATGAAATAAAATAAAATAAAAATAACGAAAATAAAAAAGAGAGGTAAGGGTTGGGGTGAGAGAAAAAAAAAGAGATAAAATTAGTACCGTGATATGTGGCACACAATGCATTAATACAATTATGCAATGCTGTTATCTTAAGTTTTACATTGAATTCTACCTTCTAACAGATACACACTATACTACAGATTGCTGAAAATAATTCTTGAAATGGGCATATACTGCAAATATGCATGTTCCAATTATACAGATTATAGTTTACTGTTGGGCATTTGGCCCCTGGTATAGAATTTTTAATTTAATGTAACTATTATTGAAGAAATAACAGTATTGTGGTATCTGAACCCACAATCTCTGACTAAAGTCTAATATTGGACTCTTACAATTGGTTTGTGCTGCAGACTAATGCATGCATACTAGCTTTTACAATTGGGATATGCATGCTCAATTTGATACAACTCTATAAAACACCAAAAAAAGATATCTTTAGCTTTTAATGCTACAATAACACCTCTGCTCTGCTGCATATATACCACTTGCTTCCCTCAGTCTCACCAATCTAGCCCTGTGGGCCAGGACATTGAACTCCTGATCTCTGGCAGCTGAGGAATAAATAGAACTGAGCAGAAGACCATTATATTCAGCTTACAAGTACTGTGTTTAGTTGATGCTTACACGGTTGTGGGATGTTTGCATTCCTAAATTCCTCCAACCAACAGTCAAGAGTATCCATCTTCCTCCTCTGAAGGTCATTAAAATAATGCCTACATTGATCTCCAGTTTGCAGTATACCAGTTGCACTGGATAAAGCCTGAGCTAAAATATTCCATGCCTCGAACATGTGCTGGGTGGCAGAATAGTCCCCCTGCAGAAGCTTTTGACTGTGGTGCTTTACTAGGAGTGCAATAAATATTCTGGTTCCTGGACATTGCACCTCTGTGCCCTACACCTTCCCCAGTAATGCCAGCCATGTCTATCAGCAGACCTACAGCAATGGTGACTGATGCTTTCCCGCAAATTCCAGTTGTGTTTGCTGCGAGTGCGCACACCCAAACAACACATTTGCATGATGGTAAGAGGATAGCAGCAGTGCCAAGCAGTCAGAAATGAAATAATTGCAATTGGAAGGTTAATCCCATCCCTCATACATATAATCAATAGCAGCTCCACTATCTAAAGTGTTGTAAGTGATAGCAAATGTAATAGGAAGTGGAGCAACAGTTAAAGTGTATGAAGTATCCTGTATTAGAACCCAGGACCATGTGTATGGCAGTTCTACGCTTGCACCTGTTGCCACAAGAAAGCTGAAATAACAGTTGTCTGTGTTTCAGCTCATTGCTATAAACTGCAATGTCACAACAGTAGAAAAAAGGTTGCATAATCTGTAATAAAACCCAGGACCATTTGTACTCCAGCCCTATACTTACACATTCTGCTACAGGTTTAGTTACAAGACATTCCCTAATTTTCTAATCATTGTTAAGTTCTTTCTGTTAACCATCATACAATGTAGCTTAGCAGGTTTGCATGGTGACCAATAGAAGTAATTGAATATATCTGTTTTCTATTTTTGGCTGTCTGGGTCCTGTTCCTTTCCTGGGTGGTCCCTTTGCCCAATTTGTGCACTGTCGTGCTTTGTGAAAATGAGATAAGCACAGCCAATCTTGCCATTCATTTCCTCCATTCCTGTGATAGCACTAAGCGCCACATCATGCAGTGCCCCCACAAACAAATAAAGAAACAAAAGAAAATAAAGGGGAAAGTAGCTGAAATGAGGAAAAGCAATGTATGACATACACACTATAAAATGTTAGGCCACATGAGATATTTCTACAGAGGTATAGATTTGGTCTGTCATGCTGCTATACCTTCAGAACACAGTAAGGGAGCCTTATACTTCTTGGCCACGCAAATAGCTTTGCAGCAAGGAACTGAAATCAGTCTGCATACAGCCAACTACAACATTGTCTTCAGTAATATGAAACCATTCAACTGTTTGTACATTTATTATTTTTGCATGAACTGCACTAAGGAATCACAACCAGTTATGATTATTGCTTACAAATATACAGCTCTGTTTTAACTCTCTGTATTTGTTGGTGATTCATCACTTATCTGACCAGTAATCTGAGACATACAGTCTGTAAGCCATTCAATACCACTGGCCTTAAAATGTGTGAGGATATTAAATGAAAATAATGTCATATTCAGTTGCCAACAAATGAAGGGGACAGTGGATGTTAATGAACAGAACCTGTGTATTGTGTGGTCCTTACTTACATTTTCAACCTTGACAGAATTACATCTCTAACACTTTTTAAGTCTAACCTGACACACCCTCTGGATGTAGGGCACTCTGCATTGCTGCTGTGTTTAGCTTCTGCTTGCCAGTAATCATTCATAGTTGTAATCCATTAAAACAAACACTGAGAGAGCGTCTGCACTATGTTTACATTTGATACATGATGCCATGAATCTGGGATTCAGCAATTCTAATGAGTTCACACCTCATTTGCATCATCACTGTGCTAACAGCCCTGAATCTACAACAACTATGCAACTAGGGAAACTAAAGGTGAGCAGACTTTTTATGTGGAGAACATAGAAGAGAGGCTATTACTCTGGTATATATCTGCACAGAGAATTACTGATTTTGAGAAGGTATGCTTGCATTTTGTCAGCTGCAGACTGTATGTGTTGACATGTAATTAAGAATAATCTGTTTAATAGTTTTATATATATATATATATATATATATATCTATAGATATATATACACACACACACACACACACACACACACATACATACATATATATATATATATATATATATATATATATATATATATATATATATATATATATATATATTCTGATTAGCAAAGACGTTTACACTTTCATCTGCATGGATTAGTTAAGTGTACTGATGGCATGGGCAAGTTTGTCAGGGCGTTTCACAGGTATACATGACTGGCAATACCTTAACACGGAATATTCTGAGTTAAATATTTACACATGTTTCAGGGACAGTCCATTTGATAACACTTTTAGCATTTCAAAGATGGTTTGTTGGCAAAATGTGTCATTTGCCTGTTCTTTTGAGGTGGGGGGCAACACTGCATTTATGTTATGGCACAAGCAGGGATATGTTGCTATTGTTACTCTCCCTTGTTTGCATTCAGCCTGTGCATATACAGCTAATAAATCTCTGCTGTCACATGTTAAGGTAATTTCTGTACAAATGTACAACCTTTTACCTGATTACACTACCAAGTAACAACATGCAAGGTTATGCCACTCATTCACATTATTACACAATACACTCCAGTTCATGACTTACCTTGTAGATGCAGCAGTTGTCACAATTTTACTTCAGGGATGACTGTGTCTGATGCAAGCAGTACACAGCCAATACATGGGGAGGTACAGGTTGTGACAATTGCCTGGCATCAATGTTAGTATATGTATGTGCATAGGAGGAAGGTTTTAGGCCCTTAGGTAGTGAGTGAGTGTGCTATGCATTGTCTCTTAGCCAATGCAAGGGCATATTGAGCATGCCTACATCTGCCTACACCCATAGCAACTGGTGGTTCCCTCTCTGACTCCTCATCTGTGTGTGGCTGTGGTGGCCTTAGCATTGGTGGTGGGATTGTGTGCTCCTTCCCATTGCTAATCCTGCTTGAAGGTGTTTTCTCAGGATGATGTTGTATAGAATGGCACATACTGTGAATATTTCAGTACATGTCCATGGATTGTATTGCAGGGATCACCCAGATGTATCTAAGCACCAGAACCGTGACTTCAGCAGCCCAAACTCATGCTCTATGATATTTCTGGTTTGAGTGTGCCTCATTATTGTATTCTTCAGTGGATGTGTGTGCATTTCTGGCCACGGTTCTAGTGCTTAACTTTCACCCCCCAGTAAATGACCCTATGGGATATCCCCCCTAGCGAACATATGGTACAGTTGACAGGTGTGCCAGATATGTGAGTCATGGTAATTGCTAGGTTTGGCAGCACACACGTTCAAGATGATTCCCTTTGCATTACACACAATTTGGCAGTTAATAGAGTGGTAGCCCTTTCTGTTTATGTAGGGCCTACCCTGTTTCATGGGTTGTGCCATAATTTCTATATGTGTGCAATCTCTGGCACCCAGTACTTCAGGGTAGGGTGTTACATGGTATAACTCCTGCATATTTCTAGCTGTATCCTCAGGAGTATGGGGCAAATATGTGTGGTCCCCTAGCATGTTGGAGCATAGCATTCAGGAATTCATGGAAGATACTTGATGCTGATGCCAGTGACACCACCAGCATGTCTTCTGTTGTCTCTGAAATGTACCTGTAGCTAAGATTCTAAGTGCTACACATGCCTGTGTCTCCATTGGGATGGGTTACCCTCCATTGGTCCTAACTCTGAGATGAGGATGACAGAGGTTGCAGAGTTCCTGTAGTGGGTTCCTATCCATCCTGTATCACTCTATAAGGGGATTCAAAAAGAAGTCTAAAATCTCCCAAAACCAAGGACAGTCCAACAACTCTGAATGGCTGTTCAAGAGACTTAGTGGTTCCCTCCCACTCTGGTCCCTTTTTTCTTCAAGAAAGTCTGAACTTCCATTTTTCTCTTTGGCAATAAATTGTTTCAGACAAATGGGTTCTGAAAATCATTCATCAAGGTTACAGATGGCAGTGGGAGGAAACTGCTACTTTCTAGGGGGTTATTCTTCATTCTCCAGACCAGATTCTTTTGTTTCCATCTGTTCTTCATCACATGCTGTCCCAAGCAGTGGTAGACTCAGTTTCTTCTTCCCAGATGGGGAAGTGTTTTTAGTCAAGGATGTCCCTATTGCCAAAGAAAAAAAAATGCATGGAGAGCAGTTCCAGATCTTTCTCTCCTAAACCTGTTTGTGATAGTCCCCAAATTCAAAATGATGTCACTTCGCAACCTGTTACCTCTTCTTCCATTTTCAAGTTTCCTGGTAATAATAAACTTTAAAGACACTTATCATCACATTCCTATTCAGCCAGACTTCAGAGTTTTTTAAGGCTTTGTGTGTCTGGATGACATTATCATTTCTCTGCCTTAACTTTTTGACTACCTACTACCATAAGAGTGTTTACAAAGTGTTGAGCTTCAGTTATAGCTCATTGCAGGCTATAGGGTATCCACATTTTTCCATATTTAGGCAACTTGCTTATCTTTGCAGTGTCTTTTTCAAAGTGTCAGGAGTCTCTTACACAAACTGGGACTCCAAGAGTACATTCAAAAGTCTTTTTTGACTCCTTCACACATGATTGTGTTCCTGGGATGTCAGTTAGACACCTCAGCTCAAACAGCTTTTCTTCCACTGAAAAAATAGATCTTTATTTAGGTATATTTTTAAGATTTTCCACTCAGACTTCAGTCATTGTGGGGGAAATATCTCAGGATTTTTTGGTGTCATGGCATCTCTGATTCTCATGATTACCCCTTAGCAACACTCAGCATGGGAAATATACAGTGGTATCTGAAATCTCTTTTGTCCCAATATCAACATCCTTTATCTTTTCAAATCCTAGTGCTGGGGGTTGTCAGAAGAGAACTCTTTTGGTGGAGGCGACAGATATCCTTAAATCCAGTTCTCCCCTTCTCCCTCCCTGCTCCAAAGAAGTCAGTCACCACAGATGCTTTGGGCTTTGAATGGGGAGGAGTTTCATGATGGATAAAAGTGCAAGGGATGTAGGAGACCAAGAACAGATGCAAGCACATAAATATCAAGGAGATGCCTGCCCTGATCAAAGTATTCAACTCTCTGAACCATCTTTGGTCTCCAAGACCTCTTCAAGTGATTGCAGACAATGCCACAGTCATGTGGTACATCAACAAGCAAAGGGAAACCTGGTCATATGCCCTCTGCAGACTAGACATGTTGGCTTGGTATAGCGTCACACCACAGTCTCAGTCTACAGGCATGCAACATTCTCTCAGAGCAAAACTGTGTGGCAGACAAGCTGAGCAGGATCAGGGCACAACATCACAAATGGAAACTAGATCAGGTAAAGATTTGATTCATCTGTGGGGAGTTCCTCAAGTAGACTTCTTTGTCTCCTCTCTGAATAATCAGCTGGCCAGATTCTATTACAGGGCTCCATACAAGAAGGCTTGGAAGGCAGATGCCTATTGTTTTCATTGGACAAGAATGTTCCTGTATGCTTTTCTGCCCTTTCCACCAATATCCAGGGTACTTCTGAAGATTCAGAAGAAATCCCTGAAGATCATTGTGGTAACTGCTTTCTGGATCAAGCAACTGTGGTTTTCTCTTCTTCTGGAAATGGCCAGGGTAAGTTACCACAAGCTTTCTTACAGACTGAATCTACTCACACAAGAACAGGGGTGTTTGATACATTCCAACATCAATCATCTTTAATTGACTTCTTGGATTATAGGCTCTTAATTCTTTTTAGGGGCCTGTTTACTGAGGATGTGTCACAGGTACTAATGGAGGAAAGGAGCCTCATAATAGAAAAGTGGATATTAGGAAATGGGGTTGACCCCTGGTTTTACACGATTTGTATGAGTTACTATCCTATGGCATTTCTTATTCCCCTATCAATGTTCATTTATCATAACTAGAATGCTTAAAGAATGTATTATGCAACATTTAGGTGACATCAGGAAAATTAATCTTTTTAATGCTTTAGCTAAGCACATATCCAATAATGAAGAACACATAATGAAACAACAAAGGAAAGAAATATATATAAGCAACAACAAAGACCAACAGTGAGTCCCAGCTCTACCTTCCAAAATGGTAAAATTTATTCAATTCAAACGAATCTCTCCTCTAGCGCCTCGGCCAACAGCCTTTACAGAGTAAATGAAGAACACATGTTTGAATTTACAGTAGTGCAATTGATACCAGATAATAAAGGGGGACAATATTAACAATAGAGTAGAACTAGATGAAATGCAGTGGACAGCAAGAATGCAAGCAGATAAATTGCCAGGAATCCATGCTACTATGCCTTTAAAACCTGTTCTTAAGAAATGCAGATCACATCAGTGATTTAATTGTTTTATTGATTAGCGTTCATTGGTTGTTTTATTATTATTAAGATATTTAAACTTCAATGAATTGTTTGTTTGTTATATGGATCTGAAGAAGCACTTTCTGTGAAAGCACGTATCCTGCCATTTTTTAATAGACTATGTATGCTTTTAGCTGTGGTGGTCGCTTGGAGTTTTTGTTTTTTACATTTGTTCTCTTGGGTGACCTTTGGCTGCTGTTTTTTGTATTTTTCATAATGTTCATTTATCAATCACTTCAGCATATCTGCCCCCGGATCTTCCTCTTTCAATTCAGTCTCATGTCAAAATGTTCCTGAATGGGGTTTTGCATAAGAGGCTTCCAAGAAAGCCGGTGGCCCCTCTTTGTGATCTTAATTTTGTGCTAACATTTGCTTCATTTGAACCAACTGATCTAGTCGCCTTCAGGTTCATAACATGGAAATAGTTTTACCTAAAAATGAAGGAGAAAGGATACTCCATACATTGGATGTCCACAGACAACTCAGGTACTATCTTGAAACTAAATCTTCAGATCTTTGGATCAGATGTTCATGTCTTGCGAAGGTAAGAAGAAGGGACAACCTGTGTCAAAACAGACTATTTCCAAATTGTTGTCTACGGCTATTACTTTTTGTTATACATGCCATAACAAAACTACTCCAGGCATGATCAAGGGCCGTGATTTCATCTATGGCTTTCTGGAAAGGGATGGATTCTAAGAAGTATTCTAGAAGCTGCTTCTTGGTCCTCTTACAAAGCACTATAAGCTGGATTCCTTCTCTAGGTCCATATCATGCTTTGATAACCATTCATTGAGGATCCTGGATTCTTTTCCTTCCACCTCCCAAATGTAGTTAGCTATGGTAGTCTACCAATATAGCTAAGTCTGCTGCAGCATTGATCAATATGATGCACATAATACAGTTGTGTAAGCAGAAATTACCATAACAGTAGATGCTTGAATGATCAGTGTATAGTAGCCACTCCCTCCCTCTATCTCACTTATTTTTTGGTGTGTTTTTTATGTCAGGGTGTGGACATTTATTTTTTGTTGTTCTAGCATTGTCCTTTCAGGGCTCAGCCTCACTCTCTCAGCTGGCGGGAAAGCTCTGAAGGACTTTGCGCCCAAAGTTGTCTTTTAGTCAACTCAGCTTGAGCTGCTTGACATTTTGAGCTCATGGAAGGTGCCCTGAAGCTTTGGAAGCTGTCCAGGTGTTATATCCTTGGCAAGGTATAACCCATATAGCTAAGGCTACTACAACAGCGATCATTCGAACATCTACTGTTATGGTAAGTTCAATTTACACAACTGTACTTTATGGTAATTAATAAGCCCAGAGCTACTGCTAAGGCATATCACCAAAGTGATAATGGTTCTGAAGTAGAGCTTGAAATGGTAAGGTCACCTGAATCAGAGTAGGATTAAGCAGTCAGCGGAAGGTTACCATAGTAGTTTAAAATGGTATGTGCTGTGAAGGTAATTTTCCTTTGGAACATGGAGTGCAATATAAGCAGCACAGTTTTAAAAATGGGTAATTTCCCAACCTGAAAGGCCAAGTGGTAGAGTGGTTAAGGTGTATGTCTCTCAACCACAAGGTGCAAGGTTTGATTCTCAACACTGGAAAGAATTTTTCGCCACAGTGGTCAGGAAATCCTTCTACGTGGCACACCTCATTACAAAAGGTTTCTCATCCAGAAAAAAAGAGGTCATTGTTCCCCTCTACTCATCACTCATTAGACCCATTATAGAGTACAATGCCCCTTTTGGTATGTACCTCACAAGACATCTACAACAACTGGAAAGGCCACAAAAACACCTCACAAAGAGGATTACTGGCCTCAAACAGATGCCTTACCCAGACAGTCTCAAAAAACTCCAGCTTTACTCCGTCACATATCGCCTACTCAGAGGCGATCTCTGCCTAACATACAAAGCTATGTCAAACCCAGAGCTGTTGGACATGCTCCACTTAAAGAAATCCCAATCCCTCCCAGCTACACACTCTAGGGACCTAAACCTTGTCACCACAATAAACAGAACATGCTGGAGGGATAGATTCCTGTCCCAGAGACTTCCCATACTCTGGAACAGACTGCCTATCTTTGTCAAACAGAGCTCCTCATTAGCACTCTTCAAGAAAAATCTTGATGATTGGATGGGTAATAGGAAATTCACCCCAGGGATCACTTCTGGGGTTCTGCTTGACAGGGGCACATGAAAATAATTTTCTTGGGTGGCGAAAGCCAGGGTACCTTTTTGACTAGAATATAATGACAAAAGCAGGATCCAACACTGATTTATTAAATAATCTCTCTAGCGCCTCGGCTTTTGCCTTCAAGGAGAATTTTTTATTTTTTTGTTGTTATACTACCTTTTTGGCTAGGCTTGTATAGGCCCTAGGTCCAATAGCCTAGTACCTACCTATGAACCTATGTAGTCAGATAAAGACTATGTGTAATTTGCACTGGCTTCCTGTTCAGTGAATCAGTCTCAAATACATGCTAATGAAGCTGGCAGCATGTAACTGGTGCCCCCACCTAGTTAACTCAGCTATCTTGCTGTATCCAGTGGAAATAATTGAAAACAAGTGATTGAATCTATCATTTGATCAATTGTAAAACTGTAGCTGCCTGACAGCCTCATGTCTGAGGGTAGTTTGTCTGAGAACTGGCAAATGCAGACTCAGTAACTTAATTTGCTGTCAGTGAATATTGAACAGGTACATTATGTAAGACTTCTTTCTGTATGCCATAGAGGAAGATTACCAGAAATTGTGTATTATATTTATTTTTGTTAAGAAGAAAGAAAAAAAATGGTTCAGCTATGAGACAAAAGTTTTGTTTATGAACCCTAAAACAGTTTACCAATTAGTTGCCATTTATTTTTCAAGAAGATTTTCACATAGACTAATTGTTGTTCATTTTTGTCAAACTATACTAATTGTGTATCACCACCTCTGAATTATTACTCAATTGTCAAAATGGCATTATTATTGTTTCTCAGCCTCTATTGTACTTACAGTGTATATTAATGGAGGTAATATCATTTTTTGCATTTTTATACTTGTATTGCAAAACTGTGGAGCTTTTCTCCCCAGGCCTCCACTGAAAAAGGGCTATCAACTCAGTTGGACAAACCCAGTCAACAAATGTAAAATAAATAAAAAAAAAATAATGAAGACATAGGGTCCCATAGAGTCTATTGATGATTATGTTACTGAAATAAAAAAATCTAATTAAAGACTGAATTTGGTGGGATGGATGATTTGATTTATAAGTGTGGGTCAAATCAAGTGTGATAAAACAAATAATCATACAAGGGGCAGATTATTGAAATAATCAGATGTAAGTTTCAGTACAGTTATCGATATGCACAGAAAGTGAAATTATCTCAGTACAAATAGAAGTGCTCAGTGAAGAGTACGATGTGTGCAGAGTGACTTGTATAATGGAAAAGCTGAAAATGGTCAAAATAGAATAAATACTGATCTTGAAATCTGGCAAGAATGAGAAATAAGCCAAATATAGTGCAGATAAAACCTAGTGTAACAGATGAAGCTATAAACATGATAAAAAGAAATGTTCTGATGTTAGCTACAGCTGTAGAAACTATATCAAAGGGAATCATTTTGCTAAACTGTATACATTTAAAGAGATTAGTAAATAATCAAAGACAGCAGCAGACTCACAAAAATTAGTTATATGCAGACATAATCTGTGTTGCAAATAAGCACAGCTGAATAATGTGCAAGATAAAAGTACAACAGAGTTGCAATAAGCAGAAACTGAGATGGAAATCTGTCAGGAAAAACTCATAATGCTGCGGTAGTGTTGTCGCCTCACAGTAAGACGTTGTCCTGTTCGATTCTCAGCTAAAGCGTCTTCTGTGTGGAGACATGCGTGAGTGGGCGTACCTTCGTTTGAAGGTTGTACGTCAGGGCTGGCAATTCGGTACGTAAAAATCTACTGCCAATCATTAACGGACCAGAGTTCCGCTGTGGCGACCCCTAACTGGGAAAAGCCGAAAGATACAACAGTAAATGTGTCTGAAGTTTAGATAGAACAAAGGGTAACAGTCTGTTCAAACATTCAAACATTCAAAGCCCTAGGACAGAAATGGAGTAGCCTGAAGTAGTTGTTGTGTCCTTTGCTTATTCTAGGAATAATTCAATTCCAAAGAGTCAGAGATTGCTTACACATTAATATAAGAATATGAAATAGAAGATTCTAGTCAGGACTTTTGAAAATATGAATGTGTCATCTGTACTGGGGCATTTCACCTGACAGAGGTTTGGCATGCAATTACAGAGAAAAAGTATGGACAAGATAGTCTGATATTTTCCAAAAGAATCTGCAGATTTATTTACTGACTTAGGCTACTTACGAGGTGGTTATCATATTCAGGGAGGCCCAGCAGTACAGCTTCTAATATGTAGTCTAAGGAAATTTCAAGCAGAATGAGAAAGTGTTAAATGTATGAAAAAATGGGTGCAGTTCAGATACAAAAGATCCTAGGAAATGGAGGATCATTGTGGTTACTCTAGTATGACTAGACACATTTCATATTGTATAGACCTGCAATTTATGAATAAATCTATAAAAAGAGCACATTATCTCATTTATATGATTAAATAAATAGTTTCTTTCATGCTGTAGGCAAGGCATTTTATTATGCTGGATGTTATGTAGGGATTCCATCTAATAAACATTCATGAAGAAAATTTCAAGCTGTGTAATTTTAATTTACATTAGGAACATGCTGATTTTAATTGGAGTATAACAGTCAGTTGTAACTTGAGTAGTCAGCATGTTTCTAGCCTTTCTTCTAATTGGGATTTATCACATCATAATATTGAGGGGACAAAAACACTAAATGACTGCTTTACATATTAGAAATTTTGTCTCTAGTTTCTGTTTGGCAATTTTGTTTGCTTTGTATAAAATCTGTTGCAGAACCAAGATACACTGATCAGGTCATATCATCAGACGATTAGATGACAAACACTGAGGAAGAGACAACACCAGCATATATGGCTTTGGCTCAAAAAGAGGACAACCAGGCTCTCATAAGACTTATGGAATATGCAGTCTCAAATCTGTTGGATGGAAGTTTGCTGCTAAGGAAATTATGGAATGTGGTGCAGAATGGTATTGCAGTGCTTTGAAATGCTTAAACAGATAGTAACCGATGTACCTATATTGAAATATTTGTTGCAAATAGTCCATCACATTGTAAGCAGATGCCAGTTGCAATGGTATTGGTGCAGTGGTTCTGCATATATGTAAAACATTTGCTTATGGATGAAGAACCTCTATAGAAAAAAAAATTCTCCAAATAAAAGATACTGAATAGATAGTCATTATTATTTAAACACTTTCATTTTACATTGAACACAGATTTCTTCAGAATAAATGGCAAATAATACAACAGCAGTAAAATATAATATCCTTGATGACATTGTATAACTTTCAACTGGTTATGGTAGAATATTATTAACATATTCCACACTACAGTACACTAAAAGGCACATTTCTCATTTTTCGTGCATAACATGCACTTTTAAAGATATACTGCATCTTTTACAGAAGTCAACATGCTACACATGCTGAACTCTCAACTTGACAGTTAATGTTAAAATTAAAATGTTAGAATGCATGCATTTAAACACTTGCAACAGTGCATGTACATGTCTGCTTGTTAGAATATGTATACATGCATACATTAAAGGGTTACAATTTTCTTAGTTGAAAATAAGTAGAAAAATAATAAAAAGAATACAGTAGAGCAGATGTTTATGCATGCTTTGACATCCTACTGTGTGTGATACAAAATGTTCTGTGACTGATACATGAAAGGATATTAGTGCTCTGTTTTGCTATCATGATTATTAGTTTGAATAAAAAGCTAGATTCTTTTCCATTTTATTCAGTTAGTACGTCCAGTTTCAGTGCAGACGTTTGCTTCTTGTGCAGAGTATCCAGTAGCAGAACAGTGCATCTCTGCAGATTTCACAGGTCCTGTACATTCACACAGCTGAATCTGCCAGCTCTGTTTGACCACCTTTTGGGAGAATCAACGAGGGACTTTCTACGTTTTCTTGACGGAAGATTTGGCCACCTTCCACACAGAAACTGGTAATTCTCTTTTTGTTTCTCATTCTACAGCATGGATGCCATAAACAAAACAACTGTAAAATGTAACACTACCTTTCAGGTACACAGTAATAATAGTCCAGCACATGCATGGTCAGAATTTAAAGATTGGTATAAACATAACTGTAGAACATGTAGTGCTTTACTAGGTAAAGTTCATGTCAGTGCTTTATGTACGTTTGACTGCTATCTTAAACAGCAACATCATTGGTATGACAGTAAACGTTTATTGTACAAGTCATATAAAACTGCTTTCTGTGTGAAATGTCATAAAAGTAATGGTAAACAACTACATGCATTATGTCCTGTCACCACATGTAAAATGTTAATTTCGGAGTTACAATATCAGTCAAGTCAGTTGCTTACAGAATCTTCTGTACATCTTGCTAGACAAAAGTGGCATAAAACCACTGCACATTACAAAAGAGATAAAAACAGAGACAGGGTTCATGGTGAACTGACAAAAAGATTTAATAAACTTCTAAGACACAGTCAAAGTGATTTCAGAAAGTTCAGACAACATATGCAAACACTTTTTCAAACGTGCATAAGAGCTTTAAAGTCAGTAGAACAGAATGCTAACAAATATAATCTGGTTAGTAAAGAGTTACAGCAACAACAGTTAACTACGCTGATAGAAATTAATTTACGACATGCTATTCTACTTTTAGAAAATGGTTAAGTGTACACAGCGCAAACTTTCATTCAGTTAAAGCAAGGCACTTAAATAGTAATTTTAAAACCACTTCAAATAACAAAACTGTTCTAGGGCATAGAAATCAAATGAAAGTAGTTAAATGCAGTAAAGGCATCACGTCACAAGGCTGATATGCATGCATTTTCTTTTCACCTAAAGGGCAGCAAAAGGCAGACAACAGCAAATGTAAATCATGTAAATATATCTGTTTTAAGCATGTGTTAGTTGAGCCAATATCTCTTTTGTTTCTTACAATATTTTGTAATTGTATGATAGCATAAAAAAGGCAAAGACTCCAGCAAAAACAGTATTCAAAAGCAATATTATGCATAGTTAGGCAAGTTAATGTTTATTACAACTGCATTCTAATATCAAGTTGCAAGTATATTAACAAATGACTGAAGGTACGAGTAAGGAGTTATGGGTTAAGTGTCTGAAATGTGCAGAAAGAAAAAAAAGTATGTGAGCTCAAAACTTTCCAGGCTGCAATTGGTAGTTACAAGAAATGTTGTATAAAATAAAATGTTACTGGTACTAAAATTTATAAGGTCAAGGAAACAGGACTGGTCACCAGACCAAACAGCTTACGTTTTTCTAAAACATTATTGTTAAGTATTCATGTGCAGCATTAAGCAAAAAGAACAAAAGTCTGCAAGTAAATACTACACTCAGTATATGGACTATGGTATGCAGTTAAAATAAATGATGCAGGTCCCTTTACAAAAAGAGAGGTTACAAATAGCTACTAGTAACAGTAAACGTGTTTTCAAAATGGGTAAAAGTGATTCCTATTACAACATTGACAGTATAGGCAACAGCAAATTATAAAGATATTTTCTATTTTCCAAAATGGCAAAATAAAAATAAGCAAATGTGTAAGACCAAAGTGTCACAGTCTAGGTAACAGCCAAATGGCAAGCATACATTCAATTTTCACAGCATAAAGCAAATAAACAATACTGCAATAAAATGATGTATACTACAGGAGGAAGGGCATACTTTCAGTTTTACACTAACTGTGTAAACAGTACTGCAAAAGGGACTCAAATAAAAGTGCAAAGTGTTAATACCAAGAATACATTTTAGTGTGTCAAGTAATGAAATCAGCAGGATTCAGTTTAATGCTAAGTTTGTATATTGAACTGAGTGTACATTACAGCCATGTATGTACAAATGCAAAAACAATCTGTACAACCAAGTGTATTCTGTACAGTATATAGTAAATGGTTTATCTATGTAAATAGAGTAACAAGTCAAAGCTTGAAATTTGTGACATATGTTTTTTTCAAAAAACAAGACTGCAATGCCTTTGCAATAAAATACTCAAGCATTGTCAATAAATTACTGTATAAAACATAACTGTATAAAGTCATATTCAGATTCATCCAGTTCTAATAGTAATGGTTGTCATTATTGTGTTGACAATATTAAACTATGTTACTTGCTGTATTAAAAAAAAATAAATGTTTTGTTTCCCAGTGTGTTTATAGTTAATAGCAATATAACTTGACTAAAAAGTACATACTTCAGGAACCACACAAAGGAAACCAACGGCCTGTAAACTCCCAAAGGAAATCCAACAGCAAACTCAGCTGGAGTACACCCAAATTAAGCAGCTATACAAGCAGATAAATCCAATAAGCGAAAAACTGAAAGATGAAAACTGGAAAACTGGAAAAACTCTGGCAAAACTGCTTTATTTAAGCCTTAAAATTATAGCTTTTCGTCAGTCCACAGACTAACTTCTTCAGAAACAATGTATCCAAAATAAGTTTCAACAGTACTCTTGGCTTTAAAAACTCTGAGTAATGACATCACTTCCTCAAATTGACTTAAAGGGATAGTACCCCCTCTTTCCATCACTATGGTCATCACACTCTAGTATTCATTCAATAATATATGCTTTCAGTTTTTCGCTTATTGGATTTATCTGCTTGTATAGCTGCTTACTTTGGGTGTACTCCCACTAAGTTTGCTGTTGGATTTCCTTTGGGAGTTTACAGGCCGTTGGTTTCCTTTGTGTGGTTCCTGAAGTTTGTTTTGTGTTTTTACTTAAAAAGTACATACTAATATACAAAGTTTTGTATTTAAAATAAAACAGAGGGAATGTACACAGTGATAAATATGTTTAAAAATGTATACATGCATGTGCACATCTGTTTGCTAGTTAGATGCATATACACATCTGTTGCTATAATATATGTAGAAATAATATAGTTAGTTAAATACATGTATTTCTGTTTGCTAGCATACATATATTCTGGTACAGCTTGAGACAAGCTGAATGTTCAGTGTCTGGAACATGCTTCAAGGACTATAAATAAAAATGCAGCTGCTAGGTAAGGCACACAGCATTCAAAACAGATATCTGCATTTCATTTGCATCATTCTGAACATCAAAACCGAGGGAATTACAGGAATAAAACTTAGGAAAATGCTACACAAAATAGAACACAAAACAATTTCAGTTGTAAAAAGCATACAGCATGTACCTTTGGGAGGATAACATTTGACAGAAACATAACAGCATGGTTAGTTAAACAAGGTCAGGCATGCATAAAAGTAGAAAAAAATCAAAGACTGACATAAACATTTCCATAAACAGCTCTATCTCTATTAGATGCTGTACATCACCTCAAAAATGTAACAGTTCTGACAAGGGGAAGACATCATGCAAAAATGTCACCGTGTGTAGACAATAACACAAAAATAAGAATAAACTCAAAAGGGGAAAAAAAAGAGTATGATTTCTACCAATACTCTATTTGTATAAACAACACATTAATACAAGGAAAAGGACCATGGGTTAAAATACTTACCATTTTAAGTAACAGGCCAGTACTTCATACAGATCAAATGGTAAAAATACCATCCACTTGTACTATGATAGGACAACAATACGAAAAAACAATATTGCACTTCAATAATACATTTCCAAGTTTTAAAGATACCAAATGCAGATTTAAAAGAGCTTGGTATGCAAACTAGTAGAACAAGATATCTCACAGATTTTACATTTACAAGCACAATGGAAGTAAGTCATTACAAGTATCTTTGATAGACAGATTACACTTTAGTACTAATGTATCTAAATGTGTAAATTGGCTTTACTTGGCTCAAGGACAGAACCCACATGGTTAGAATTGCTGGAGCCATGTCAGACTCCAAACCAGTTACAAGTGGCATCCCACAAGGCTCAGTCCTGGGACCTCTATTGTTCGGTATATATTTCTCGGCGGTACAGGCCAACACGGAAGGACTGTGGCTGACCAAGTTCGCAGATGACTGCAAACTGGGTGCCATAATCAACTCTCCAGCCGACACAAGCATCCTCCAAAAGGGCCTCATAGAAACAGACAACTGGTGCCAGAGCCATGGCCTCAAGCTAAACGCCAAAAAGTGTATAGTCATCCCTTTGGCAAAAACAAAGTGCCCACAAATTACCACATAGGTGGTAATCCATTAAGTACAGAAGAAGTCATTAGGGACCTGGGGACCCAAGTTGATAGCAAGCTCTCATTTGACAACCACGTGGCCAAAGTGGTTAGAAAAACATTTTATATAGCCCACCTAATCATGAAGGGATTCACATCTAGATCAGGGGAGGTCATTGTGCCTCTTTACTCATCCCTCATCAGGCCCATAATTGAGTACAATGCCCCTTTTGGGATGTACCTTACCAGACACCTGCAGCAACTGGAAAGACCCCAAAAGTACCTCACCAAGAGGATCAAAGGGCTCAAACAGATGCCATATGCTGCCCGGTTAAAGAAACTCCAGCTCTACTCAGTGGCATACCGCCTGCTCAGGGGCGATCTGTGCCTGACGTATAAAGCCATGTCCAACCCGGAATTAATGGACATGCTGCACCTCAGAAAATCCAAACCCATCGAGCTACACGCTCGAGAGACTTGAACCTCAGCACTGAAATAAATAGGACATGCTGGAGGGACAGATTCATAACCCAGAGGCTCCCTTCACTCTGGAATAAAATCCCAGTCCAGGTTAGGCAGAGTCCCACATTGACTGTCTTCAAGAGGAATCTTGATGAGTGGATGGGAGATCATAGGTTTACCCCGGCTATCACTTCTGTGTCACTGTTAGACAGAGGCACAGTATACTAGCCTCAAAAAAAGGCATAGCAAAATTAATTTAAAATGGGTGGCGAAAGCCAAACACACTCTGGCTAGGCTTATAAATGCCCTAGGGCAAATAGCCTAGTATGAACCTATGAACCTATGAACCTATTAATAAAATGTTATGTGAATGGACAATATTGTCTTCAAATTTCAAAATGTTTGTTACAGTGGCACCGCAGTTTGTATGTGTGGTTTCAAATAACCCAGTGTTAATAGTAAAAGACAAAAACAGAAGCTGACATTGCCCATAACTGGTGGGACATAATCACAAGATGGTCATTATCTGAGACCAAATTGCTAAATTAGTTAATACATCCTGTGTTGATAGTTTTGGGGGTCATAATAATAATAATAGCTTAAAACTGATTTATATGATGCAGGTTACGGAGAATTACAATAACTCAACAAGTTATGATTGCAAATATGAGCAAAGTGGTAAATGTTGTAAATAATAATGCTAATAAAACAAATGCAGTCTTTTCTTTAACTGAAGTTTAGTCCATTCCTCAAAATAATAAAATAACGGGGAAATGAAAGAATATTATTAAGGAACAACAAAAAGCAACCAGGAACCAGGAACCAGGAACCAAACAACAAGCTATGCTGAATTTTAACATAAAGTTTTCTTATCGTAAAGGGAAAAATGTGAAAAATTTTTTGGTGAAAAGTAGGTTTGTTATACCCTCTCCAAAATTATACAATGAACCTGTTAGAGTTGGAACTTTCCCTTGTGGGAAGTGTAAAGCTTGTAAGCACATCATAACTAATTTTGAATCTATCAATAATATTAAATTTAGTAGTCATGGTTTTTTTGACTGTAACTCTGTTGGTGTTGTTTACATTTTACAATGTCCCTGTAATAAATTTTACATAGGGGAGACAAAAAGAGCATTCAAAACAAGGCTCTTAGAGCATGTTAGGGATATAAAGAATGTTAAGATAGACAGTCCGGTGGCAATGCACTTTGCAGAATTTCATAATAAATGTAGTGAAGGCTTGAAAGGGACAATATTAGAACAAGTTTGTGTGTCTGTATATTACAATGTGAGTATAAAAACTCTTTTATTGCAAAAAGAAGCTGTATATATTTTGAAATTTAAAACTATGTCTCCTCTTGGGCTAAATGAAGAGCTCAATTGGAAGTCATTAGTTCATTAAGGTGTGTTTTAAATTAATTAATTGTATAATTATTTTAGAGTGAGCTGTATATATTGCTTTGTTACTGAAAGCATTTTATTCTCCTTGAAGGCTTTGGCCGAGACGTCAGAGAACTATTTCTGTTTATAATAAATTCTGCTGGTGGATATTGTGCTTGTTGAAAGAATATTATTACTCTGTTTTGCTAGCATGATTATTAGTTTGAATAAAAAGCTGCAAGAGTGATATGAAATATAAAGGGTTAATTTAGGAATAGTATAAAATGCTGAAAAATAAGAAGTAGTAAGTGTGTTGGCATAGCTTAATTAGATATTGGCGTCCATGTAAAGGAGTATGTTATTGAGAAACAAAGTCTGTAAAAATAACTGTGCAGCTGGAAGGACATCAATGAAGTAAAGAGATGTAACATCAAATAAGATAAAGTTAGAACATCAAGTTTCAGATAGTGCTGGAACATCACGTTTCAGATAATGCAAGACTGAGTTTCCATGGATCATCAAACTACAAAGAACCAAGGACAATGGAGCAAAGGAAAATTGTTATACAAAGAAAGAACTGTTATACATCAGACTTTGAGAAAAAAATATCAGACTTTTTGGTATAAATATGAGTGTGTATAAACAAGCTTTGGGAATTTGGCATAGAGCGCTGACAGCATTTGTGTTGCATGCTTGTAGATCTGAAAGGAAAATGTGATAGTAAAATGCATATTAACTGAAGCAGTTTGTCTGTGTCTTTATTGTACTTAATACAGATCACAATAAATAGTTTTGCATGCATGTAAATGCAACTAACAGCAAGAAACCAACAGAAGGCAGTATATAATTCTTCAATACAGTTTCAATGAGAAATACAGATAAGGGCAACTCCCTAAATCCAGGTGCAAGGGTGACCAGAGGCAGAAATGACTTTCCAAGTTTACCTTGAAACAGAACAAAATGCATCTTATCAACAGACTGTATGACATCAAGCAAATACCAAAGTGCTGACTTTGAAAGTTCCCAGCAGACTGCATTACATCAAACAAATTCCAACAGTATTGAACATATAAAGGATGTGATCTTTTTGTTAGATCTGGTATTTGTAGGAATACATTTGTTCCGAGGTAAATGAAGAATGGAAAGTTATCATATCTGTGCTGAAAAGCAAACCTTGTACATTAAAAGCTGTAGCTGTAACAATATAGTATGTGTCATCTGTTACATAAAAAAGTTATTTTATTAGTAACTGCTCTTAAGTTGATAAAGTACAGTGCTGTAAAGTAGCAGCCTACAAGGCTCAGTGTCTTAACCAGACTTTGGTTCCAGCAGCATCGTAAAGAATTTTTCAGTGGCAAGCCTAGCCTGTATCTGAACACAGGGGGAGTGGTGCCTTGTAGAGTGTCACTCCAGTAAAGGTGCAGTAACTAAAATTTTTGAGTAAATCCTAAATAGGAGCACTCCTGTTTTATACAGCTTGTAGCAGTACAGTTTTCAGATGTCTGAATCTGGAGTGAGACTGCCGTGCAGGAAGGTCGCAGTGCCATAAATTATACAAGTTGGTGAGTTCCAAGGTTTTGAATATGTAACTGTCAGTTTTGTTTCGCCAACATTTCAAGTAACTACAGGGACTTTTCAGCCATCTACTGCAAGCAGCCTGGCCACCTGTCTTTCTGTTGAATGGTAAGAATTTTCCTGTGTTACATACAGTATGGATGCCATTAGGGATTGTAGTAAAAAATGTAAACAAAGTTTTACTCTTAATCTATCAGAACGACCAGATAAAATCTGGGACAGAATGCAATGTTGGTATAAACAGCATATTAGTAAATGTAAAACCTTAGTAGGGCAAGTTGATAGGCATTTTGCAAAAGGATTACTCTTGAGGTATCAGAATAACCAGATAAAATTTGGGACAGAATGCAATGTTGGTATACACAGCATATTAGCAAATGTAAAACTTTACTAGGGCAAGTTGATGTACATGCGTTATGTAAATGGGTAGCAACATTTGACTGTTATCGCCAACAAAAATGTGTGGTATAACAGTAAATGTTTATTGTATAAATCATATGAAACTGCTTTCAGTGTACAATGCCATACAAATACAGTGTAAAACATTGTTTAAAATGGATAGCATACACAGCAGAATCTGATGCATGGACAAAAGACATTAAGTCAAAAGAGTGACATGCATGTATTTTCTTTTCACCTAAAGTCCACCTGTTTAAAATGCACAAGAACAAAAGGCAGACAAGAGCAAATATAAATCATGTAAAAATATTTATTTTTAATTAAATTTTGTATTGTAAAAAATAAGCTAACCAAGTTAGCAGAGAAGACTAAAGCAGACACAGCACAAAATTGGTGGGACATTTTTTTCAGGATGGTCTGCAAAAGGAAAAAAAAAACTGTTAGACTGGATTATACACCCAATTCTGGTAGTAATGTTTATCTTTGCATTAACCATGTAGAATTATGTTTTGACCTGTTGTATCAAAATAAAGCTAAAGGTTTTGTTTCCTAGTGTGTTTTCTGTAAACCATGATGAAAATTATGACCTGACCAAAGAATATATAGCAATGTAAACTGTTTGAGTGTTTTTAAAACAAAACAGGAGAACTGTTAGAATGCATGCATTTAAACACTTGCAATAGTGCATGTACACTTCTGCTTGTTAGAATATATATATATATATATATATATATATATATATATATATATATATATATATACACACACACACATACATACATTAAAGGTTTAAAATGTTCTTAGTTGAAAATAAGTAGAAAAATAATAAAAAGAATACAGTAGAGAAGTTTTTACACATTTTTTTGGCTTCCTACTGTGTGTGATACAGAATGTTCTGTGACTGGTACAGTTTCAAGGAGAAATACATATAAGGACCATTCCCTAAATCCAGATGCAAGGGTGACCTGAGACAGAAACAACTCCCCAAGTTTACCTTGAAACAGAACAAAATGCAACTTATCAACAGAGTGTATGGCATCAGGCAAATACCAAAGTATTGACTTTGAAAGTTCCCAACAGACTGCATTATATCAAGCAAATCCCAACAGTATTAAACATATAAAGGATCTGATCTTTTTTGTTAGATCTGGCATTTGTAGGAACACATTTGTTCCAAGGTAAATGGAGAATGGAATGTTATCATCCATATCTGTGCTGAAAAGCAAACCTTGTACATTCAAAGCTGTAGCTGTAACAGTATAGTACATGTCTGTTACATAGATAAATTATTTTATTAGTAACTGCACTTAAGTTGACAAAGTACAGTGCTGTAAAGTAGCAGCCTGCAAGGCTCAGTGTCTTGGTTCCAGCAGCATCATAAATAATTTTTCATAAAATGATATTGAAGAAATGTTTTTTTATGAAGAATCAGTATCTCCAGAATAAAAATTCAGATAAGAGCTCCAGACCACCACACATTATATTTATTAAATCAGATAAGCATCCAACAAATTGAAATTCACAGTATTCCCCCAAATCCACTGGAATGATCTAATTTCTCACATTTTTAAACTTGGGTGTAAAGTTACTGAACACCAGAGATATCCATGAGAGTCAGCAAGGATTACCATGAGCAAAAAGTCTTAATACCAGTGACGTCACATTGTGGTAATGCTTTATTATTCATAGACTGTCCTGCCTCTGAGGTTTTCTCCTAGAAGGAGCATCAGCTTATAGGGCAGTCCCACTGGACACGCTGCATAATAATGAGGCAGTTCAGAAAAGTGGCTAAGGGTAGTTAGCCATGTGCTGTCCCTTGGAAGCCTGATGTATGCTGCCAAGTTATTCAGATAATTGCCTGGCTGTATACATTTCCATGAGTTGAAAAAAAATTAATACTTTCAAAAGATGGGTGGCCACCCATTCACTCCAACAGAAGCAGTCAAAATGTAGGTATGTTCAATGAAGCTGCAAGGTGAAGAGTGTGTTAGTGTGTGTATATGTGCGGAGGAGTGTGCACCTGTCTATAGTGGCATGAATGAATGCAGATAATGTGTGTTTGCATATGTGTATGCTGGTATTTCTTATGTGGGTGAATGAGTGAGTGTTTCTGTAAGTCTGAATGACTGCTAGGTGGAGGCTTGCTTTATGGTGTGTGTGTGTGTGTGTGTGTGTGTGTGTGTGTGTGTGTGTGTGTGTGTGTGTGTGTGTGTGTGTGTGTGTGTGTGTGTAAAGGTATCTGAATGTATGTGTGCAAGCTTAGGAGGTGTCTTTGCCAATATGATGCATGGGCCACCTGGCTAAACACTTCACAGATTTGACCACACTAGTCTTAAAAAGGTGTCATTCAGAGACATGCTAATGAGTTGATAAATGTGTGGCCATAACTGTCTCTGAATCACATTTTCTCATAATCAAAAAAATTGACCTACCCGCAGTAATGACCATTTTACAGAACTGGATTTATTCTGCAATAAAAGATAACACATACAGATAATGGTTCATTTTATTTGAAGTCATATATTTAAGGATTTGGAAATTCTGGATAAAAAGATTTAATTGATTAATCTGATGTGAATTCTTCTAATGTAGGCACAGTTTTCATTAGTTACCAATATAAAGCAATACAAAACATGTATTAGAACAGATAGTTAAGGAGTATCTTGGTAAGTGCCACATTATTATAATCAAGTCAGAACAGACCAATTATTAAGTAAAAACTCAGTTGTGCAGACATTATAATACAGACAAGTGAGAACAGAACTTAACATTAAAAAATGTTTCACCTTTTGTATTGATATTTATTAGTTAGAATGGTAGATTAAAGAACATTCAAAATATTAAAAAAATAACAGCTTCAGAAGACAGTTTCATCTTATACCTTAGAAAACATGAATGTTTAGGGACTGGAAAAATACAATACTTTGCGCTTATTTCCCGCCTTTTCTGTAACTAGTCTAGTCCAGATACAGATTTGCTGTATACAGGACTGTTTGTAAGCTTCTGAGCTCCCAAGTCTTTCTGTGTCAGAGGGGAGCCTTCTAGCTTATCAGTGGGAATGGTAAGCACTAGGTAGCCTATCTACCATGAGGAGAAGTTTCTGGCCCATAAATCATAGTTTATTGGCTGCTTGGGCAGTTTTTTCCATCTCTTTCAACTTTCAGGTTTAAAAGTCTGCATTTGTGCTTGTTTCCCATCTTTCCTGTAACTTGTCTAGTCCAGATACAGGTTTGCTGTATCGAGGACTGTTTGCAAGCTTCTGAGCCCCCCCAAGCCTTTCTGTGTCGGACGGAAGCCTTCTAGCTTGTCAGTGTGAGTGGTAAGCACTAGGTAGCATATCTACCACAAGAGGAGTGTTTTCTGGCCCAGAAATTGTAGTTTATTGCATGTTTGGGCAATTTTCCCATCTCTTTCAACTTTCTGGCTTAAAAGCCTGGGTTTGTGCTTATTTCCCACCTTCCTGTAACTAGCCTAGTCCAGATAAAGATTTGCTGTATAGAGGACTGTGTGTAAGCTTCCAAGCCCCCCCCAAGCCTTTCTGTGTTGGAGGGAAGCCTTCTAGCTTGTCAGTGTGAGTGGTAAGTACTAGGTAGCATGTCTACCACAAGAGGAGTGTTTTCTGGACCAGAAATTGTAGTGTATTGGCTGTTTGGGCAGTTTTCCTGTCTTTTTCAACTTTCTGGCTTAAAAGCCTGGGTTTAGGCTTGTTTCCTGCCTTCCCTGTAACTAGTGTAGTCCAGATACAGATTTGCTGTATCCAGGACTGTTTGTAAGCTTCTGAGTGGTGCCAAAAAGTCTGCTCTTCAATTTTTCCCTTAAATCTGCTAGTTCTCTCCTCTCCTGCACTTTTACTAGCTTATTAGTCTAGCACTTTACCAGACTTCTTGTAGCAATTATTGTAGCATGCAAAAGTGCTACCAGCACTAAACGTTCTACAAGGAAACAGCTCCAGTACTTATTATTAATGCCCACCCCTCCAGACATGTCTAAAGGTCAGTTCCCTGTGCTTTCTCCTATTAACCTGGTGAACATGGGCATCCTGAGGCAATGCAGCAACTGCCTCATGTACACTAACAACCCTCTCCTCTTACCTCCCAACATTCAGACTTGCGAGAGATGCACTTATATATCCAAATTGGAAGCCACGCAGTCTCCAGCCAAGACTGGAATAGCTGGTTAAGAGGAGGTGGTTAACACTTGCACTAAACCACATGGAACACATAGCCCTCCACAAAACACACCAGCACTGCCTCCACATAAAAACACAAACCACACACCCACCTTCGCGGAGGCTCTTAATAAAAATCTACTCAAACAACAGAGACCTCAAAGGCAGAAATGCACTTGACCACCACAACACAACACTAATCATGAGACATATAACTCTCCCAAACAGTGTGCCACTCAATCAAAGCCCCTAAGGCAAAATTGCATAGGTTCATAGGTTCATAGGTTAGTACTAGGCTATCTGCCCGAAGGCATTTATAAGCCTAGACAGAATGTGTTGGCTTTCGCTGCCCCCTTAGATTAGTTCTCTGTGCCTCTGCCCAGCAGAGCCATTGAAGTTATTCCTGGGGTAAACATTCTGTTTCCCATCCACTCGTCAAGGTTTCTGTTGAAGAGGGTTAGCCAGGAGCTCTGCCTAATGTTGACTGGAATCTTGTTCCAGAGCATGGGAAGTCTCTGGGACAGGAATCTATCCCTCCAACACATCCTATTTATTGTTGTGGTGAGGTTTAGATCCCTGGAGCATATGGCTCAAGGGGATATGGTTTTTCTTTAGGTGGAGCATGTCCATCAATTCTGGGTTGGACATGGCCTTGTATGTCAGGCAGAGATCACCTCTGACTATGCGTCTATATTACATAATCAAACTTTTAAAAGTTCTAATGTCATATGGTCGACACCATATGATCGAATCTTTAAAAGTTCAAAAATGTAATAAAAAAAATAAACCAAATAAAAAACCAACCTGAACGGTTTAAGCAGGGGGGCAAGGCCCCCCTGCACCCCACATCCCCCGCTATTTAAATATACCAACTCCAAGATCACACTACAGTGCAGAAAGGGAAATCTTCCCATTCCGCACTGTACGGAGATCTCTGCTGAAACATTCGAACTTTTAAAAGTTCGATCATAGGGTGTCGACCATATGACGTTCGAACTTTTAAAAGTTCAACAATGTGATATAGACCCAAACAGCATGCCCAACACACTAGTCATAGGTGACTCGATAGTGAGGCACACTGATGTCTCACTCACTAGGTTAAATAAGGAGAAAGCAACAGTCAGTTGCCTGTCATGTGCCAGGATCTGTCACATAATGCATGTACTCAGATCCCTCAACAACAGGTACAAATATGACCCTGTCATTGTACATGTGGATGTGAATGACATGAGATGTACCTCCCTGGACTACATGAAAAGAGACATAGAGTAGCTCTCAGATTATGTAGCCCAGACAGGTATGACCCTAGCCCTGAGCAGCCTCCTACCATCACCCAGAATGATACCACAGTACAAGCAGAAAATGAATGACTTCAACAATTGGCTAAGTTTCTGGTGTCATTCTAAGGGGATCTAGTATCTGTCTGCCTGGGATGACATGATTGACAGACCTCGATGCTTTGCCAGAGGTGGCCTGCATCTGTCACCCCTGGGCTCCCAGATACTGGCCAATGCTCTTTCCACCCCTATAATGCCTTTTTTAGGTGGTGTTCCAAAGACCAAATTACCATCGTAACAGCTACAAACAAATGCAATCTGTGGGTCATGCTGCTCAATGCTAGAAGTCTAAATCTCAAAATGCACTCACTCGAAGCACTCCTTAAAATGCAGAACATTGACATTTGTGCTGTAACAGAGACCTGGTTCAAGGCAACAGAAAGCACCCCTGCACTACCAGGCTATAACTCATTCAGCACCTTTCGGCCCCAGAACTTGGACCGAAGCTCCAAAGGCAGTGGTGTTTCCATATTCATAAAGGATGCACACACCCCTAGACTGGTAGCCCAACATAATGCATCAGAGATACATCTGGTGCAGTTAACATTGGGTAAGACAGCGATTCAGGTCATAGCCTGCTATAGGTCCCCAACCATGTCCCAAGACTCACACTCCATGTTTCTAAGCACCCTGGAGAATATTAGGGTCCAATCTAACACACTCATACTGGGCGACTTCAACTACTCCTCCATTAACTGGGAAAACTACTCATGTACCAATACTCTTGACCAACATTTCCTGGAATTCATTAATTCCAATGCCCTGGACCAGCTTGTTCTTACCCCCACTAGAGGTAGCAACATCCTTGACCTGGTCATTACTAACATGGGCGTCCGTTGCTCTACACCAATAGTCAACTCCTCCCTGGTTAGATCTGACCACAAATTAATCACCTTGGAAAAACACAATCCACCCCCCGCAAAGGTAACCACCATGAAAAACTTCTCGAAAGCAAAGTTTGGGCTCCTAAAAATAGATGTGGCTAGTGGCTAACTTCACAGCACCCATGCAAACGGAGAATAGTTGCATGACTGTCAAATCATACACAAGTGCACTGTATGAACACGTACACAAGTGTATGGATCTTGCCCTACCCAATAGAACGAAGACACTCTCCTCCAAAAAAGGGAAGCTAATCTGGTGGTTCCCTGCCATAAACAAACTCTACAACAGAAGGAGGAAACTGATGCGGAATAAGGTGAAGTCCCAAGACTGGAAAAACTCCCTTATCAGCCTCAACAAAAAGTTGAGATCCCTCATCAATTCCTCTAAAGCTAGCTATGAAAACAGAATTGCAGCAGATAGTAAGGACAACCACAAGGCCTTCTATAGTTATGTAAAGAATCTCCATGGCAATACCCAGGATTTGCTCTAAGCTATTGCACAATGGTACTTCCTATACCGAGCCAACAGATATTGCCAATATACTGGCCGACAGATTCAGTGCCAACTTTACCCCTCTTTCCCCACCAAAGGACCAATCACAATACCAGTAAATTGCCAGGCGCCCAGTATTACCACTGCACAGGTTAAAACAGCACTGTCCAAGGCCAAGAATACAGCTTCTATGGGAACTGACAATATCCCTGACTGTGTTCTACAGGAACTACAGAGTGAACTGGCACCTCACCTATGTGCCCTGTTCAATCACAGCCTCACCTCAGGCTTTGTCCCTACTGAATGGTGGACTGCAACAGTCATCTCTCACCACAAACAAGGAGCGACTATAGACCCTGGGAACTATTTCCCCATTAGCCTGATGAGTCTGATATGCAAAGCTATGGAACGCATCATCATGGACCTAATAAACAAGGACATGGGGAATCTCAAAACTCTGGACCCACACAGTTTGGTTTTATGATGGGTAGATTATGCCTGCTCAACCTGGTCGAGGTGGTTCATACAGCCTACTTTTATCTGGCCAAGGACTTTGATACCATTTCCCACTCAGGAATCATAGAAAAACTCACTAAGCTAGGCACCAACCCTTATATCACTATGTGGGTTGCAAACTGGCTCACAGATAGAACCCACAGTGTGAAAGTAGCTGACTCCAAGTCAGACTGCTGACCAGTCATGAGTGGAGTCCCACAGGGTTCGGTCCTAGATCCTCTCCTGTTTGGTATCTACTTCTCTGAAGTCCAGGCCAACACGAAGGGTCTCTGGCTGACAAAGTTCACAGACAATTGCAAGTTGGGAGCTATTATTAACTCCCCAAGTGATGTTGACATCCTACAGACAGGCGTCACTAAGACTAGCGACTGGTGTCAGAACCATGGCCTCAAGCTCAATGCCAAAAAAAATGTCATCATCCCCTTTGGGAAAAACCCGGTCCCCATGAATTACCAATTCGATGGTAGTCCACTGAACACAGAAGGCATTATAAGAGATCTGGGAACACAGGTTGATAGCAACCTCTGTTTTGACCACCACATTGCCACTGTGGTCAGAAAGTCCTATTATGTGGCACATCTCATTACTAAGGGTTTTGCATTCAGGAAGAAAGAGGTCATTGTCTCTTTCTACTCTTCCCCCATTAGGTCAATTATCGAGTACAATGCCCCATTTGGCATGTACCTCACTAGACACCTGCAACCACCGGAAAGGCCGCAAAAGTACCTCACAAAGAGGATCCTAGGCCTTAAACACTTGTCCTATATGGACAGATTCAAAAAACTCCAACTATTCTCTGTCTCATATCACCTACTTAGAGGCAACCTCTTTTTGACTTACAAAGCTATGTCTGACCCACCTCTGTTAGAAATGCTACATCTAAAGAAATCCCAATCCCTCTGCACCACACACTCCAGAGACTTAAACCTCATTACCACAATCAACAGAACAAGCTGGAGGGACAGGTTCATAACCCAGAGACTGCCCATGCTATGGAATAGACTTCCCATAGATGTCAAACAGAGCACCTCACTGGCCCTCTTCGAGAGAAATCTTGATGAGTAGATGGGCAATAGAATATTCACCCTAGGAATCACTCCAGTGGCTGTACTCAACAGAGGCATTAGGAACTAAGATCGGATGGCACGATGCCACAGTGATCTTATGTGCTAGGCTTGTAATGGCTCCAGGGCCATTAGCCTAGTACATACCTATGAACCTATGAACAAAGGAATTTAACTCATTATATCCAAGTGACGCCTCTAGGTGCATCTGCAGTTAACACCAACTGATGCCTCTAGGTGTCAAATATTGCTTCTTCATATTTGCATCAATAATTCCAAAACCATGCTATGTACAACGTTTTAAAAGCAGTGGTGGCTAGTGACTTCAAATCAAAGGGGGGCTGCAGGAGACAGCTGAATGGGTGGGGTCAATGGGAATGGGTGTGGACAACCAGAAAGGGGAGGAGCTATGCTCAAAACCACAAAAACTGTAACTTTAATTAAATATGCTGCCCTGGGTGCCAAACCATCATTATGAGAGTCCAATCAAGACAAAAATGAAGTGTAGAAGAAAAATATATTTCAATCCATTGGCTGTATGACAGCTTACTTAAGATCTAAATGAAAATAAAAAGGCTGTGGGGCATGACAAAATAAATTGCTTTCTAAATACATTACTGGAATGCCAGTCAAAATCAAGTATAAGAAAAACAAGCAGCACTCAACTCAAACCACTTCTCCTTGCACTCCACTTCTAATTATAATTTATATTCAGCTTTATTAAAGTACCAAGTAACATGCTGAAAGTAGCAATCTCTGAGATGCCCCACTTGTAAAAATGTTCCTTATCCAAAAAAAGACCTGATGCCTGACAACAACTATCTACTTGTTTCATGGGGAAAACATGATCAGAGTAAAAAATGAAAAGCAAACAAGAAACACGCTCAACATACATTGCTTAAAGGATTACTGCACAGGATATGAACCACACATGATAGTTTGGCATTCTGTTTAGTTTGCAGGTAAAGCCTGTAATGAGCTTCTTACAATAATGTAATCCTGTCTTTTATTACAAATACTGTCATATGCATTTTAATACCCAAGGCTTATACATTATCTAGTTATGTAAGTATTCTCTGCATGGCAACAACAGAAAGGCTTTCAATGTTGGCAATTCTTTAACAGTATGCTTATTAAAACTTACTTGCATCTTACAATGTAAGACAAGCTTACCTGATGGTCATTAAAGCATTGCTACTTAACACACAGCAACAGGCACTTTCTGAATAATAATAAGCATAAATCAACAGTATAAAAATATGACAGAAACCAGAATATTCTTCAAAATCAAGGACAGATAAAAAGCCACTGTAGTACTTGTGTCTAACTTGGATGGGGGGATAGTCTGCACATTTACACTGCATAACTGCTCCTTGCCTTGCTTGGACACATCCAGAGTCACTACATGGGGGAGTGGGATGCAACAAGTATGTCACAATTTGAAATGTCTCTGGCTGACTGTGATGGCCCTGACATTTGTCACACCTCTCAACCTCAGAGCAAGAAATCTGGACAAAGCCATACATAGAAGTGGGACAAAGGCCCAAAAATAAGGACAATTTTTAAATATTGCTCTTATAAACTTAGAAAGATAATAGAATAGTAGGTCTTGCATTAGTATGAATTTTCTGAAGGGTATGAAATCTGAAACTGAAATGTCTATCATTATTTTCTAACTTCAGTCTTTAATGATTTGCCACTAATTTGCCAAAAAAACACAATTTTATGAAAAATGGACCAAAAATGTGATGCAAGAATATAAAATAGCCACACAATACAGCTGGGAACCTGTCAAAGAAGGGACACATTTTAATATTAGTACTGCTAACTTGAGCAGCTGACAAAATAAAAGAATCTACGTGCATTTCTGAAATAAAAGAAATCTATAACTGATTTTTACAGTTATTTATTAATTGTAAACCTTCCGTGTTTTCTTCCAAAATTGCTATTTTGCGGAGGGATTATTAGGGGAAGAGTAACATTTTGAGCCAACATAGGGGACAGTTGAGAGGTTTGGATATGCCTAATTCTATAAAGCAATTTATTTGCACGTACCTCTCAACCTGTTAATGCAGGAAATCTGGACAAGGCCAACTATATTGCGGGAACATATAAACAGTACTAAAAATTGGCAGACATGTAACAAAGCAAACTGGTTCCACACAGCAGGATAAAACATACAAGTTCCTTTATTCAAATAACAGGGTAAGCGCTTTCACAGATGTAATCTGCTTCATCAGAACAAACAAGAATTCACTGCAGATACTCTCTAAAATACATTCAAACCAGCCAATCAAAACAATGATAGCAATTACATCATAGATACCTACTTAATAACACAAATAGAAATACTTAAAACCATGTTATATACAGAATAAATAAGAATAAAGTACTATAGTATCTAATAAACACAGCATAAAAATAAAATCAATAGAATCCACAATAAGACTGAATATAAAATCAATGCTTGAGTGCCCTAGCTTTAAGAAAGCGCTTCAAGGAAACTCTATTGTTCAATCCAGGGGGTTTGTCAGCTTGGAGATTCAAAATCCACTTTTGCTCATTGGACTCTGTTTGGTTTCTTATATCACCTCCCCTCATAGTACTATGAATAACTTCCAGCACTAAAAACTTAAATGTATGTCCTACACCTCATTAGCAACATGTAGGGCCAGGGCACTAGTTTCTTTAATATTCCTAATGTTCCTAATATGCTCAAGTATTCTGTCCTTGAATACTCTATTTGTTTTGCCTACATAATAAGAAAAACATACAATGCAATAGCAAAAATAAACTTGCTTTGCTGCATAAAAGTTACTTTCAATCTTAAATCCTAAAGAGGGGTGGATAAACTGACCACCCGTATGTAAATGGCTGCCTGCCGTGCATCTTCTACAGGTAAAGGTACCTAGCCTGTCTGAATAAGGATATAACTGGGTGCGATTAGACTTGCAACATAATTGACTTTTTAATGTCCTATTATTCCTGAATGTAAAATCGGGTTGATGACCTATCACTCCCTCTAATTCATGTATAGTACCCAAAATATCCCAGTTCTTTTTAACAACATCACAGACCAAATGGATGTCACTGGCAAACGTCAGTGGCATCCTTATCTTGTCATTACTATTAGAGTTGGAAACTGTGATGTCAGCCATAGTAGAAATTGCACTACTGGATAAAGTGATATTGGGAGAAGAAAAAGGGGGCTGCATCTACTTTGTCTATGCTGCCATCCCTCTGCTATCTGATACTCAATGACTTTATGAGCATACCCTCTCTCAATAAATATCAAGAGCATTACTCAACTCAACATTATCATTGTACAACCGCATAATACGAAATGTCTGGCCCTTAAGTACGTTAAGCTTAGTATGGTTAGGGTGCATGCTTCCAAAGTGTAATACATTGATCTTCCTAATGACTTTCCTATATAGAGTAGTAAATACAGTACAAATATCATCTTTAATAACCTTGACATCTAGGAAGTCTATTTCAACAGTAGAGTACTTATACTTTATTATTTTTTTGATTGATTCTTGTACTAAAAATTGCTCTTCTATAAACTGAGACAGTTGATAGAATAACAGGTCTTGCTTTAACATGCGTTTTTCCTGAAGGTTATGAAGTCTGAAACTCAGTGTCTGTCATTATTTAGTGACTTCATTCCTAAATGATTTGCCAGAAAACCACACATTTTATGTGGAACAAACCAAAAATAAGAAGCAAAAATCTATTAATTCTGCAAAAATCTGGACAGTTGAGAGGTATAGTTCAGCCGGGGCTGTCTTTGAGTTTGCTGCCATTCCCCCCTCACAAAATCATGATCAAATGGAGCTTCCCCATTACAGCCATTCCAATGAACCATTACTTGGCTATTTCATCCCATTTACCATAAACACTAATGTGCATACTGCTTTACTTCAGCGATGATTTGGACTTCATTTGAATGTTTTATTTTGCATTCTACAGTGCAAACACTAATAGATATCATATCTGCTAAACAAAGCAATGCAATCTCAAAATGAAAACAGACTTAGCATTAAAACTTCTCTGTCCTTGAAAACTCACATTCACTGAAACAGCATTGAAATCCACATTCAAAGAAAATACATTTTGCCAGTGGCAGATAAAGATTAACTTTGGGTTTGGGCTGTTTTCAAATCACAGGCCCCTTGCACATGAAGCACCCACCAAGAGGAGAAAACGCTGAGAGAAGAAAGGAGCCACTTTTGAGACTTTAAGTATTTTTCCCCTGTTTATTTGCTAAGTTTTTCCTGCATAGCCGCCTATTTTGAGCATTTTCTGGCTTGTTAAATTTGATTTCTGCATTAGTAACTGTATTTAGAGCACAACCTAGAGCTGTTTACTGAATTTCCTGTTTGCACTTATTTTTAAAATCGTTTTTTTCTCAAAACTTGCATTTTATCTGTCTTTGGCCTAGCACTCTTGTGTGGGGTCATTTACTGCACTGTTATAACTTGTTGATACTTGTTAACCTCTGCTATCTCTGAAAAAAAAAAAAAAAAAAATCTTGCTTTTTTCCCACTTTTCTGAGATTTTAAAAAAGTTCAGTTACAGGCTTGCTGTTCTTGAACTGTTTGTAAGTTTCTGTGAGGCCATTTTTTGCTTGGGCTAAAGGAAAGTCTCTCTGTTGATCAGTGGCAGTGAAAAACATTGAGCAGTCTGCCTGCCCCTGTGGGAGTGGTTACTGACTTGAAACTGTAGTTTTATTGGCCATTTTGGGTCAATTCCCAAACTCCTTCATCTTCCTCTCTTAAAACCTGGTTGCCTCATGGTTTTGGCATCTTTTCAGGCTTGTTGGCTGTTGGTGAAGCACCCACCAAGAGGAGAAAACGCTGAGAGAAGAAAGGAGCCACTTTTGAGACTTTAAGTATTTTTCCACTATTTATTTGCTAAGTTTTTCTGCATAGCCGCCTATTTTGAGCATTTTCTGGCTTGTTAAATTTGATTTCTGCATTAGTAACTGTATTTAGAGCACAACCTAGAGCTGTTTACTGAATTTCCTGTTTGCACTTATTTTTAAAATCGTTTTTTTCTCAAAACTTGCATTTTATCTGTCTTTGGCCTAGCACTCTTGTGTGGAGTCATTTACTGCACTGTTATAACTTGTTAACCTCTGCTATCTCTGAACAAACAAAAAAACAAAAAAAAAATCTTGCTTTTTTCCCACTTTTCTGAGATTTAAAAAAGTTCAGTTACAGGCTTGCTGTTCTTGAACTGTTTGTAAGTTTCTGTGAGGCCATTTTTTGCTTGGGCTAAAGGAAAGTCTCTCTGTTGATCAGTGGCAGTGAAAAACATTGAGCAGCCTGCCTGCCCCTGTGGGAGTGGTTACTGTTTTACTGGCCATTTGGGTCAATTCCAAAACTCCTTCATCTTCCTCTCTTAAACCCCTCTTTTGCGCGGTTTTGCACGTTTTTGTGCATAGCGCAACAGCGGGCAGCGCCGCCTAATTGGGTTTAAACTATTCCTGGCTCCGCAAAGTCTGCTCTTCACTTTTTCCCTTAGAACTGCTCTATCTCTCAATTTAAACACCATATTCTCATTCTAAGGCCCTTCACTGGTCCAATTAAGTAATCCTACAAGTTAGCACTATTAAACCATAAGCACTACTTACTCTTATACTCTCTACGATTACCCTGTCCTCTATTGGTCCGTCTTAAATTCAGTTTCCCTGTTACTCTAGCATGTCCAAAGGTCAGTCAATGGTTTCCTCTCCAGTCCAGCTGGTGAATCTGGGAATTTTGAGGCAATGTTACAACTGTCTCGTGTACACGGACAACCCTCTCCTCCTCCAAACAGGTTCAAATATATGTGAAAGATGCAACTATTTAGCCAAACTGGAGGCTGAGCTCTCTCATCTCAAAATTGGTGTAACCAGTCAGGAGGAGAAAGTAACCTCACACAACACAATTCCAGTATCACATAGTCCCACCACATCAGCGAACCAAACACATAAATACACAAAAACATACTCGGAGACTCTAAATAAAAATCTACCTAAGCAACAGAGACCTCCAAAGCAGACATCCAAGCAAACGCTACCTTAAAACAAAACACACACAACACATAACCCACAAAGTCAGTGTGCCAAGCAGCCACAGCCCTTAAGGCTGAATAACACACCTGATACTCTTGTTATAGGTGACTCTATTGTCAGACACACTGACGTCCCGCTCACCAAGCTGAATAAAGAGAAGGTCACAGTGAGCTGCCTGTCGGGTGCTAGGATCTGACACATAACGCAAGCACTCAGGTCACTCCAAAACAAATACAAATATGACTCAGTCATTGTACATGCTGGTGTGAATGACCTGAGACGTACCTACCTGGACTACATGAAAAGAGACATAGAGGAGCTCTCTGATCATGTAGCCCAGGCTGGTATGACCCTGACCTTGAGCAGCATCTTACCCTCACCTAGAATGATGCCACAGTACAAAGACAAAATGATCGATTTTAACAACTGGCTAAAATTTTGGTGTCATTCAAAGGGGATCCAGTATCTGTCAGCCTGGGATAACATGCTCGACAAGCCACGTTGCTTCACTAGGGACGGCTTGCACCTGTCACCACTGGGCTTTCGGATCTTGCCACCCAGGCTCAAAAGTCAAACCCACCCCCATAGACAGCACAAGGAACAAGAAACTAAGGGTAATGCTGCTAAATGCCAGAAGTCTTAACCTCAAGATGCACGCACTCGAAGCTCTCCTCAGTATGGAGAACATCGATATCTGTGCAGTGACAGAAACCTGGTTCAAGGCTCCAGAGAGCACCCCAGCACTACCAGGCTATACCTCGTATCATGCTTTTTGGCCCCAAAACCCAGACCGAACCACAAAAGGAGGGGGAGTTTCCATATTTATCAAGGATATCCACACCTCCAGGTTAGTGGCATTGCACGAAGTATTGGAGACCATCCATGTGCAACTAACAGTGGGCAAGACTGCTTTTCAGTTTATAGCATCCTACAGACCACCCTTTCAAAGTCAGGAATCCCATTCGGCCTTCCTGAAAACATTGGAGAACATGAAGATCTCTCCGAACACCATTATATTGGGCGACTTCAACTACCCAAACATTGACTGGGAGCACTACTCAAGCCCCAGCACCTTAGCCCAAAGATTCCTGGAAATTATAAACTCAAATGCTATGGAACAACTAGTCACCACTCCCACAAGAGGGGACAACATACTAGACCTGATCATTACCAACATGGGGACTCTATGCTCCACACCAGAAGTATATCCCTCATTGGTAAGATCAGACCATAAATTAATTTCACTGGATGTCCACATCCCGGCCCCACCCCGGCCCGGAAACCACACTGAAATACTTCTCTAAAGCAAACTTCTCACTTCTCAAAACCGAAGTGGAATCCTTCAAGGCCCCAGGGCCAGTGGAAACTACAGCCCAAACTGCAGAATCCTATATAAATGCATTCTACGGACATCTCCAGGAATGCATGGATCATGCTATCCCAAACAAAACCAAGACCCAATCATCCAAAGGCAGGCGTCCAGTCTGGTGGACCCCTGCCATAAATAAACTGTACAACAGAAGGAGGAAGCTACTACATGATAGAGCAAAATCCCTAATAGGGAAGGCATCTCTGATCAGTACTAGCAAAAAATTATGATCCCTCATAAAATCCTCCAAGGCCAGCTTCGAGAGAAAAATTGCACAGGACACCAAAGACAATTATAAGGCTTTTTTCAGTTATGTTAGAAACCTGGGATGCAACTCCCAGACTTGTTCTGAGTTGATTCTAAATGACAAAAAATACACTAAACCCACAGGCATCGCCAATGTCCTGGCAGACAGGTTCAGTGCAAACTTCTCCCCCCCCCCCAAAAAGAGCAAGTATCTATCCCGGCAGAGAGCTGCCTCCCAAACATCTCAGATGCTCAGGTGAAGGCTGCCCTCTCCAAAGCAAAAAACACTGCTTCCATGGGACCAGATGGCATCCCAGGTTGTGTCCTACATGAACTACAAGAGGAACTAATCCCTCAAATAAAACAGCTATACAATCTCAACCCCACTACAGGATATGTGCCCACAGAATGGCGTACAGCAACAGTGGTCCCACTCCACAAAGGTGGAGCCTCTACGGACCCTGGAAGCTATCGCCCCATAAGCCTGACTAGCTTAGTCTGCAAGGCTATGGAGAGGATCATCATGGAGCTCATAAACAAAGACATTGGGGGCCTACAGACACTAGATCCTACCCAGTTCGGCTTTGTCAAGGGCAGATCCTGCCTTTTGAACCTGGTTGACTTCTTTGAAACAGTCACCAAAGCCATAGATGAAGGGAAGGTAGTCCACACAGCCTATCTGGACCTTGCAAAGGCATTTGACACAATACCCCACTCAGACATCATAGATAAGCTATCCAGCTTAAATATAAACCCCTATGTCACAAGATGGGTCGCAAACTGGCTCAAAGACAGAACCCACAGAGTGAGAGTTGCTGGAGCCATGTCAGACTCGAAACCGGTCACAAGTGGCATCCCACAGGGTTCTGTCCTGGGACCACTCTTTTTCGGTATATACTTTTCCGAGGTACAGGCAAACGTGGGAGGACTATGGCTCACCAAGTTCGCAGACGACTGCAAACTGGGCGCCATAATCAACTCTCCAGCTGACACAAGCATCCTTCAAAAAGGTCTCACAGAGACAGATAACTGGTGCCAGCCATATGGTTTAAAGCTAAATGCCAAAAGATGTATAGTCATACCCTTTGGCAAAAACAATGTGCCCACAAATTACCACATAGGCGGAAACCCATTAAGTACAGAGAAAGTTATTAGGAACCTGGGGACCCAAGTTGATAGCAATCTCTCCTTTGAAAACCACATTGCCAAAGTGGTTAGAAAGACCTTCTACATAGCCCACCTCATCACGAAGGGTTTCACATCTAGATCAAGAGAGGTAATCGTGCCCCTTTATTCATCCCTCATCAGGCCCATCATAGAATACAATGCCCCTTTTGGGATGTACCTTACCCGACACCTGCAGCAATTAGAAAGACCCCAAAAGTATCTCACCAAGAGGATCAGGGTCTCAAACAGATGCCATATGCTGCTCGGTTAAAAAAACTCCAGCTCTACTCAGTTGCATACCGCCTACTTCAAGGCGATCTATGCCTGACATACAAAGCTATGTCAAATCCAGAATTAATGGACATGCTCCACCTCAGTAAATCTAAATCCCTTAGAGCCACACGCTCGAGAGACTTGAACCTCAGCACAGAAATAAATAGAACTTGCTGGAGGGACAGGTTCATAACCCAGAGGCTCCCTTCGCTCTGGAATAGAATTCCAGTTCATGTGAGGCAGAGCACCTCACTGAATCTCTTCAAGAAGAATCTCGATAAGTGGATGGGGGATCGTAGGTTTGTCCCAGGGATTACTCCCGTGTCACTATTAGACAGAGGCACAGTAAACTAAACCTTAAAAAGGGCACAGTATACTCAAATCAAGGGGTGGCGTAAGCCATACAGAATCGGGCTAGGCTTATAATTGCCCCAGGGCAGATAGCCTAGTATAAACCTATGAACCTATACACATGCTCTTTCATATACCTTCCTGAGTGTATTAAAATATATTCCTTGTGCAATACAGTACAGTTTTAGAGGGTGTTTTAAATTTGTTTTGAAATTTTTCCAGTAAACAATGAAGCAAAATGCATGCACCAATAATGACAAAACTGGCCAATTCAGGACATTTCCATCATAAAAGTCTACTCAAACTTCTACAGTCCACCAGTATCAGTACATATGCACAATCTCTGAAGAAGTAAAACTCATCTAAATAATTCCACATTAAAGATTTCTGTAACTAATGAAGAGGTTGCTGCTAGCAAACAATGTTGTATTTCATTGTTTCATCTACAAATAAAGTGTCTGTTGCCCTTGAGGAATAAATTGCCTATCTTACACTACAAAAATGATAAGCTAGCAATATTGCAATAGGGAATGGATGGCAAAGTGATAACAGGTTCATAGTTACTAGGTATCTTCGCCAAAAGGGAGTGCAGCATCCACCCCCTTTGCAACACAGTACAGTATCAGCAATGCATCTATCTACTGTGGGAGTAGAACCCACAGCCTTCTGCCTCAAAAGCAAGTATACTACCTGTTGTGCTATTAACAATGGAAGCAGACTCCGCATAAGCAGCATTAAACTTTTGCTCCCCTGCAGCTCTCAGCTTTTTGTAAAATCTACTCACTCAGCTGTATCTCTGAACTTTGCAGCACAAAGAAATCTAGAAAAAGCCAAAGTTTATTGGGGAACAAAAGCCCAAAAAACAGGGACACATTTTAAACATTGCTTGTATAATGTTGGAAAGTTGCTAGAATAAAATGCTGTGTTACCCACCATACATTTCACTGCCAAGCCTTGAACCCAAGACCCTGTGCAAAACAGTCAGAGCAACATACCACTATGCCATATCAGCTGTTTTGTGAAAGAGGAAGATGGAAACTTAAATGGCTACCATTTACTGAATTCAGTTCTCACCATAGCACAGCTGTCAACCTCTTAGCACAAAACACCTGAACAAAGCCAATAATGGGTAAATACAGCCCCCAACCATTCAGTGAATTCAGTTCTTACCATAGCTCTCTCTCTTAGCAAAAAAAAAAACCCAGACAAAGCAAATAATGGGGGAATACAGTTCCAAAAATAGGGACACATTTCAAATATCCATCTTATAAACTTAGAAAATTGCTAGAATAAAAGCTTATGTGTTACCCTGTTCTTTCTGAAGAATATGAAGTCTGATATTCAAATGCTTGTCATTTTTAACATTTGTTAACCAGGAAAGTCTGACTTGGAACAAAAGCCATTTTTTTAGCAGAGGCCCAGGGAGAAACACTCCAGATGGACACATGTCTTTGGAAGATGGGATGATACTAGAGGAAACCCACACAAACACAGGGAGGACATGCAGACTCCACACAGAAGGTAAGGCACCCCAGCCAAGAATCAAACCAGAGAACCTGTAGCTGTCAGGCAACAATGCTACCACTGCACCAATGCACTACTGACTTTGCAAGTTTGCAAGGACACAAAAATACAGAAACCACAGCTTTTATGAGGAACAGAACAAGTATGAGGGAAAAATCTGCAATTTTTTTTGCAAATGGTGGTGGGTAGGGAATGTGGGCTCTTGCCACCTGGGCCCAAGGTACAGGGTTCAAGCCTGTTCTCTACCCACCACCATATAGCCCTTGGGGTATTTTACACACACACACACACTTGCTTCAAACCATCTCCGTAGCATAATTCACAGTAACAGCTGAGTATCAACTGTCTTTTCATGAACTAATCCACACCCAGGCAAAGAATAAATACACAGCAGCCGAGTATCATCTGTCTCTGTTTGCATTCACAAACTGCTAGCTTTCCACAGCTTCTAAAATAAAAATCCACACCCAGAGAGTAATCCGCAGCAGCCTGTTCCACAGCTTCTAAAATAAAAATCCACACCCAGAGAGTAATCCACAGCAGCAGCTGAGTATTGGCTGTTTCTGTTTGTGCCTCACATCCAGTTTCCTGTGTTCTGTTTAAATGTACTAAGACTGCTGACCTTGCAGTCCGATCCCCTTCCAGTCTATGCGGTTAGCACCGCATAGACTTCTGGAGCATCAGCAGTCTGCTGCCTTCTTTCTGAATCCAAACTGGTAAGGCAGCAGTCCAGATTCACTTTCCATGTGCAGGTTAGGAGGATTAGGATTGTACCATTGTGGTTCACAGCTGGGGGGGGGCTGCAATCCTGCAGTCCGATAGCATGAGCCGCCACTGCCCTTGATAAGTATAAGCACAGCTTGGGAGATGAGATATTTACAATCAGGGGCCTTGAGGATGAACCATTTACAGGTTGCCTGTGTCCATTAGAGACATAGGTGCCAAGCCAGGGATGAATTTCCTGTTTCTCATCTAATTGTTCAAGTTACACTTGAATTGGGATAGGGAGGAGATCTGCTTCATATGGATGGGGGTCTGTTACAGAGACAGGGTAATTTCTGGGATACATACCTGCCTCTACAGCAGTTCCTATTTATATCACAGGCAAGAGGTACTGATAGGTCATGTTTCATGTTATTTAGAAGACATCCTGGAATATTGCATGGGCCCACTGGTGCAGTGTTCTTGGCCTAAAAGAGAGCATTAAGGACCTGTTCTCTAGTGATAACAGGGGGAGTTGCATTTGATGATATTTCCTGATGGGAGGTTGAAGGGGAGAGAGAGGTAATGTTGGAGCTGAATTTGTCAGCTTGTAGGTTTGCTATATCTTCTGGCTCAATATAGGTGGCTCCATTTACAATGAGCTGTGCACACAATTTTGTATTGCTTTTGAGGTTGCAGACATAGCTAAAAATGCCTTGAGGTGGTCCTTGGCCTAGGAGTTCAAAGTTACCTCACATTTGGCTTTGGTCTACTTTATTTGTCCTCTGAGTTGTTTGTTTAGTTTGATGAGATTGCTTTTATCCTGCTGGGTGCTGCACCTCATAATATTTGCCACTTTTTCCTCCTGTTATACAGCCCATTGATGTTGCGATTCCACCAGGGTGGCTTGTTGTTTTGAGTTAGTTCTGTACTTCTTCCTGGTGGGTACAGCAGCCTCTACGCTACTATTAACATGCTTGTATAGGGTTTTTGTGAACAGTTCTACATAGGCATCAGTTTTCTCAGGGTTTATGGGGGCTTCACATTTTGCCAGGTTATCACTTAATAGCAGAAAATTAGCCTTTGAGTGGTTCCTGAATAATTCAGGGTTAGCTGGGGGTTAAGGTTTTATTTTTACTTCAAAGGAAACCATTTTGTGGTCTTACCTTACCAGAGAAGACATTACACTATGAGGTATACAACACTCTCCCATATTAGTAAGGATCAGATCCAGTATTATTGCACCCCTGGTTGGTGTATTGACAATCTGGTCCAGGGAATTTGTGTTTTACAAAATCCAGGAATCTCTGTGACTGTATGTTTGGTGTCATATAGGATGCCCAGTTAATAGTGGGTAATTAAAGTTGCCCATGAATATGGCATTGGGTTGGATAGTGAGTGTTTCCAATAAGTTAAAATACATGGTTTGGGTTTCCTGGGTCGTAGAGGGGGACCTATACCTTGCAAGGAAAGATTTTGCCTATGATAATTTGAACATAAAGTAGATCAAGTACATTGTCTTGTTTGACCAGCCTTGAGGTATATTTATTTTTTATGTAAATTGAGACACCTCCACCTTTAATCCCTGTGTAGTAGCTGGTCTAAATGAGTGGAAAGCATTATATTCTTGCACTGCCGGTATGGTCTCTGTGGCTTTAAGCCATGTCTCAGTGACCACAGAAATGTCAGCATTCTCTAGGGTGAAGAGAGCTTCTAGGGAGTGGAGTTTTTTTGTTTATACTCCAAACATTGAGCAGTAATACCCTTAGATTTTCTTGGTTTTGATTTGCTATGTTGGAAATACTTTCAGTTTGGGATTGCCTAAAGCAGGCACTATGGGGAAGACAATGTTTTTGCTAATATTTGAAAGCCTAGAGGGGAGAGGTACAGACCATCCCTGACAAAGCACAGTTTTCTGTTGACCATCTCCTCCATGCTGGCAAATATTGCAGCTTCTTAGAATGACACCAGAAACTAAGCCAATTATTAAAGTAATTCATCTTTTGTTCATATTGTGGCATCGTCCTTGGAGAAGGTAAAATGTTGCTCAATGCTAGGCTCTTACCAGCCTAGGACACATATTCCGAGAGTTCCATGATGTCTCTCTTTGGTATGTATCAGGTCATTTACACCCACATGAACTATGACTGAGTCATACTGGTACTTGTGGTCCAATGACCTGAGTGCATGCATAATGTGATGGAATCTAGCCCCTGATAAGCAACTGACTGTGGTGTTCTCCTTACTCAGCCTGGTGAGAGGGACATCAGTGTGTCTCACAATGGAGTCTCCAATGATCAAAATGTTGGATTGTGTGATGGCTTGCCTTATGAACATAGAAGTAGAGGTTCAATGAGATGCGAGTGTATGTGTTGATGTAGGTATTGTCTTGAAAGAGTGAATTCGGGGCTTCTGAGAGTATTTGTTATGTGTACTTCATCTAGGAGGTCGTTGGGGTTTAGGAAGGTTACATTTAAGTGCCTCAGCATATGTGGATCTATATGTCTGCTTTGAATTGTGTGTGATGCAAAATGTTTATTACTGACAACCTTACTGACATTAGGAGTACTTTTATGTGAGAGCTTTGCCCCAGTGACATTGTGTAAATATATTTCTCACATGAAATATCAGTTTGTTTGAGAATTAACTGGTTGTCACTAAACATGAGGCAATTTCTACATTGCCTTAGGATACCCATATCCACCAAGCTAGTAATGGAGATAGTGTGAAAGTTCATATCCATGGCAACAGACCATTTTTATTAATTAGACAGTTGGAGTGAGAATATAAAGCAATGTCAGGTCTATATTATGTCTTCAAAGAGGCATTCCATCGAATGCCACTTCATCAACCCTTAAAATGCGAGCTCCCAGAACAGCGAATGGCCACATCAGTGACTTCTTTCCCTGGGATATATTGAGGATATAATATAGACCTACAATGTCAGGAGTATCCAGTTTGCAGCTCTGGGGGTAGTGCTTGTCACTGCAAACTAGTTGTCCTGTGTGCAGATAGGTATTGGTGAAATTTCAGTTGTGCTTTTACAGAAAAATTGTCACTCTAGGGGTCTGTGTCTATACAGAGCACTACCAAATACCTGAGTGGAAACTAATAAGTTGACCATGAAAATTTAAGGATTAATTATTTAGATAGATATTCTGAAGTTAGAAACAAATCAAGCAGTAATTACTGAAAAAAATAATTAGCTTGTCAAGAATGATGAAAATGGGGGAGTCACATGAATGGCTACTGCCTTGTTACTAGAAAATGCTGGTCTCACCACAGCTTCACTCTTCTGGGATACAATGCTCCTTTTGCTTCTTCTCTCACCAGTAGCAAAACATAACCACCAATCCCAAGGCGATACGAAGGCCATGGCCTGTTTGGTGATCCACAGTCTTGTCCCAGATGATGCAAAGCTTGTTGTAGCCTTTTCCTGGTAGATGCCTTGAATAGCAACCAGACCAATTAGGAATGTCAAGCACAGACACTCACTGCCCAACCAGAAATGTAAGGAAACAATGCACTCTACTCCTTCTCTCATCAGGAGTAGAATAGAAGCATACATTCCAAGATGTTACCTATGAAGCAGTTTTTAGGCTTTCTGTTTATCAGCAGTCTTCAGGAAATGATGTCTCTGTGCTTCTTCTCTCACCAGGAGAAAACAGAAGCACTAATCCGAAGATGATTACTGAGAGCAGAATGTGAGCTCTCCAATGATTGTTTATCTTGCAATAGATGTTGCAGAATTTAAAGATAAGATGAAAAAAGATGGTTAATATCCTAAACACTGCAATGGCACTAAGTAGTTAGATATGAAAGAGTGGGTAACTTAAACTTTAGCTGTCTAAGTGGACAGCACTAATTTTAAAAGAGAAAGATAGATTGAAAGGGGTGTGCACTTTGTATTCTGGTTCTATAGAATACAGTGGGATGACCAATAAATTTAAAGAGTTGAAGGGGAGTGATTTCACAAAATGATAATTTTGTGCTTACTCACAAATGCCAGTGAAAGGGGAGAGGGAAAGAGATATGTGGTCAAGTTAATGTAAGGGGCAGACAACTAGAAAGACAATTGGGTTTAAGAAAACAACAGCACCAGGGTGGTAGGGTGGGGAAATTTTCTGTGTGACTCACTACAGACACAGCTCTTGTCTCTTTCCTAGTTTTAATAAGCAATCAAAAGCAGAATACAAGTAGAACATGGTATAAAGAAGTAAAATAACAACATACAAAATAGAAGAAGGCAGTAAAGTAAAACAAAATACAAGAAAGGAAAAGCAAACTCACCTTTCCTCACAGCATGTTGTAGCAGAGTCTGGGTGAGCTTTTCCAGTAAAACTTTGAATTGTTTTATTTTGCCCCTTAAATAGAAGGTTTAGTTTCCAGCTCCACCTTCAGTTCACTGATAATTAACTTTAATGGACCTGTTCTATCTTCAGTGTGACTCCTTAATTGACCTGTTCTAATTTCTGTGACTCACAAAAAACACAGACATGGTCTCTTTCCTATTTTTAATATGCAAATAAAAGCAGAATACAAAGTAAAACACAGTGTAAAGAAAACAAATCAGAACATAAAACATAGAATAATGTAATAACATAATACAAAATAGAAGAAAGCAAAAGCAAGCTAACATTTCCCTCACAGCAAGATGTAGCAGAGTCTGAGTGAGCTTTTCCAGTAAAGCTTTGAAATGTTTTATTTTGCCCCTTAAATAGAAGGTTTAGTTCCCAGCTCTATGCTCATTTCACAGATAATTAATCTTAATTGACCTTTTCTATCTTCTGCGTAACTCTTTAATTGACCTGTTTGAATTTCTGTGCAACTCACAAGAGACACAACTGTGGTCTCTTTCTTAGTTTTAATATGCAATTAAAAGCAGAATACAAATAAAACACAGTGTAAAGAAAACAAATTACAACATACAAAGTAGAAGAAGGCAATAAAGTAGTACAAAATATAGGAAAGCAAAAGCAAACTTACCTTTCCTCACAGCAAGTTGTAGCAGAGTCTGGACAAGCTTTTCCAGTAAAGCTTTGAAATATTTTATTTTGCCCCTTAAATAGAAGGTTTAGTTCCCTGCTCCACTCTCAGTTCACAGATTATTAAGCATGATTGACCTGTTTTATCTTCTGTGTGACTCTTCAATTGACCTGCTATAATTTCTGTGTGACTCACAAGAGACACAGCTGTGGTCTCTTTCCTAGTTTTAAAATGCAATTAAAAGCAGAATACAAGTAAAACACAGTGCAAATAAATCAAATCGCAACATACAAAATACAAGAATGCAATAAAGTAATGAAAAATACAAGAAAGCAAAGCAAGCTAACCTTTCTCTCACATCAAGCAGTAGCAGAGTCTGGGTGAGCATTTCCAGTAAAAGTATTGTGGGCAATCTCAATATAAGGTAACTTGCTCATTACAAGGAGATTTGGGGTAAGGAGAGGAATGTGAGCACTGGATCTGAAACTTGAATGTGGCCAAAGTTGGATTCCAACCATTGAGGAAGGAAGGAAACAGACAACAGAGATCTATCATTATGGGAAGTACATAACTTTTGTTTATCAGACAATGAATGGATGAATGTATGGAACTATGCCGGTAGTGTGAGAGGTGATGTGGATAATCCCAAGCAAATGATCATATTAAAATTAACTAGAATGCAATTAATATTTTATTTACTTATTTATCATGTTCTTTTTTCCTTCTTTCCTTTTAGTATAATAAAAACTCGTTCAGACAGCAGCATAGCTGGATTTAGGCAGCAGCGAACCCTGTGGTCACTGGGGGCCCCCCTGGTCCTGGAGGCCTCATCCACAGTAAGTTATCATATTTTGATATATTGGTACATGTTTTTCAAAACAACGTAAGCTAGCACAGCATTCCTGTGTACATAATACACCAGGTGAATAATAAAATGTCTCCTTTAAAATTCAAAGATTTCTTTGTTGTAGCAACAGTGATTTGTCATGTAGCAGGGTTCACAATTTCATTAAATGTTTTACCACTGGCATACTCTTGTCTTAATTAAATCCTGCTGGAGAGCATTCTGTCCACCAAAACTATCACCAGCCTTATGCACCTATGATCTAGTGTGGCAGCACTCGTGTTGCATTATGTATAGCTATTTGCTGAAATAAGTGTTAACTAGTATTGCTATGGCTTGTACTTGTGTGTGTGTGGGGGTGCAGTGTTAGAGTAACAAGCTGGCTATAATTTATTTTACTTTCTAGCACAAACATAATCTCCATTGCCATTATGTTGGTGTGTGTGTGTGTGTGGGGGGGTGGCATGGTTTCAGTATATTTAACAGTAACAAATTGGCCATATTTTCTTTTCTCTTATGATCACAGACATAGATCTTACACATAGTAGGTGGCTATCTTTGGTCGTTTGTCAGGAAAAGGATGTGCAAAAACAACTGCTCATTGTCTCTGTGGTACAATGACTAACATTGCCATTTCACAGTGCTTTACTCTGCTTCAGTTCTTTGCTATGCTTTTAATATGTGGAGTCTGTATGCCCTCCCTGTCTGTACTTGTGTGTGTGTGTGTGTGTGTGTGTGTGTGTGTGTGTGTGTGTGTGTGTGTGTGTGTGTGTGTGTGTGTGTGTGTGTGTGTGCGCGTGTGTGTGTCTGTGTGGGTCTGTGTGCGTGTGTGTGTGTGTGTGTGTGTGTGTGTGTGTGTGTGTGTGTGTGTGTGTGTGTGTGTGTGTGCGTGTGTGTGTCTATCCATATGCTTCAGTTAACCCTAGCAGCTCCAAAAACATACAGCAAGTGAAATGGAATTCCTCTAGTTTCCCTGAAGGTGAATTTGCTATCACTGATTTTTATCTGTGCACACATGTGATAATCCCAAGGACATGCATAACTCTTCTGGATAGCAGAAAAGAAAATACAGTTAACAAGTAATTATCTTTCAAAAATGTAAACAAGTGGCAAGTGAGGAGTGCAAGGAGGCAAGTGCCCACCAGTACCAGAAACCAGAACACAAACCAGGGCACAAAAGGCAGAGGTCCAAATAATCGAGACTGTGGATAAGGCAGACAGCTATTTATTGACCAAAAACATAAAAGATGATGTGTTGAAAGAAGTACAACATGGTAGGTCCAACAAATTTGGGCCTATTTTAGGGAAGGCTATTGAGGATATCTTAACACACTAACCACACACAGATCAACACAAACGACCTTATGGATCAAAGGGAGAATTTTGTTATGAACTACAGCTCTGATGCTAGTAGTATTAGGGGCATAATTTTTAGAAATTGGCAGAAATTTGAGTGTTACTCTGATTTAGAAGTTATTTTCAAAACACCAGTTCACCTACAGGAAAGGTAGGAATTTAAAAGACATACTGGAGAATAAGAAAGTTCAGGTTAGCATGAAAAGAATTGGTACTTTTAAATGTGGGACTTGTTCCCAGTGCTCCTACATTACTAACCAGGTCTCTGTTAACATTCTAAGTAAAAACAGAACCACTGAGGCTACCGCATTCTCTAACTGTGACACAGTGGGTGTAATTTACCTTGCTACCTGGAAAGTTTGCGGGGCATTTTACGTAGGTAAAACTATCCGTAAGCTCAAAAGGAGAATATATGAACACTTCAATGAGGTTCGGAGGCAGGACAATAAGAATGCTCTTTACAAACATTATCTTATTTGTCAGAATGCTAGTTGGAGTTTTTTTGTCATGGAGAAAGTAGAACAGGACCCTGGGGGGGAGCATGGGAAAACCAGATTGAGGTTAGGGAACTGTACTGGCAGTTGGTTTTGGAGGCTAATAGAACCCCTGGGTTGAATGAACACATTTCCATTGTACCAGTTCTCAGGATGAGAGCTGCTAAGTTGTAAAAATGTTTTAGTATTTTTTGGCTAGATGGCAGTCTTGGTCACACTAGCTTGTCTTGTCATTCTCTCAGCTACCTAGTTATTTTTTCAGTTGCCTAGTGTTTTTTAATACAAGTGTTTTTTAACATTTGTTTTATAATGTACCTGTTTTTTATATATGGTTTTATAAATGTTTTACTTGTTTTTTATACAAAACCTTGCACATGTTTATTGCTATTTATATTTGCTTGAAGGTTTTACATAGTATTTCATTTCATTTTGTTTCTTTAAACATTCAATTGGTTAATAAACACTACTTAGGGAGGAGTTGGTATATTTAAAAGGAGGGCTTGACAGTGGAAAGCATATCATCTGATGAAGTCTTTGTGATGCAAACACTTAACATTTGGAGTGCATTTATGTTTTTGGGCAATAAATAGCTATCTGCCTTATCCACAGTCTCGATTATTTAGACCTCTGCCTTTTGTGCCCTGGTTTGTGTTTTTCTGTCTTTCAAAAATAAGACATAAAATATATTATAGAACCTACAGACACTTTGAGCTTCTAGGGGTCTGGTGACCTCTACACCCCAAATTGTATCAATGTATTTTGATATGAACTTGGTGGTCTTTGCCCTCCACCTTATCCATGTCTAAAATCAGCCCTGCTCAGAGGTGTTTACAGAAGGTTGTTGCAGCTTGTAGGGGACTGCACTGCTGTGGTCATTACATCTTTAATTTTCATCAAAATTAAACTTCAGAGGTGTGCACAGGAGGTCATTATAGCTTTTGTTGAAGCTGGGGATAATATGTTCATTGTTTCTTTTACTTTTCTCACAGACCTCAGAGGTGTGCAAAGAAGGTTACCATAGCTTATGTAGTGGGTGTGTCACAGTGGCCACAGAAGGCTCTAAGGTCAACAGAGACCAGGCTGAAGACGTGGAAGTTGACTGGAGAGAAAGTACAGCAGTTCAAGGAGTTACTCAGGGCTCTAGCACCCCAAGAAAAGGAGGAAATAGTGGAGTTGAAGAACGGCAGCATCTGAAAACAGCAAGTATGAGGACTACAGAACAGATATGTGGCTGAGCCAGGTATGGAAATAAGGTACATATGGAAAGCTGATGGTAGAATGCATAAGTCCAGGAAGTCATCAAAATAAAGAAGGAATGCAGGAAAAAGTGGGAGATAGAAAAGCCCGGCCAGGCTAGGAAGGAATACTGGTTGGCTAATAAAGAAGCTAGGAAAGGAGTTGGAATAGCAAAGAATAGGGCAACAGAGACATTCTGCAAACTTCTGGAAAGTGACTCAGTAGGTGGCACAAAGAAACTACATCACTTCGCAAGACAAAAACAGAAAGATAAAAAAGATAGTCAGACACCCTTCATAAGGGATGCCAGCAACAACCTGACCACCTGTCCACAGGACATCAAAGGCAGATGGAAGGAGTATTTCTTGCAGCTTCTGAATGAAGAAAACCCCACAGAAGCTGTACTTCCCCAGAAACAGCTTACGATGAGAGAAGAAGAGGAGCCCACCTTAGAAGAAGTAAGAACAGCACTAAGGAAGATGGAGTCAGGGAAAGCAGCAGGCTCAGATGAGGTCACAGTATATATGATAAAGATGCTGGGTGAGATAGGGGAAAAATGGCTCCGGAGGGTATTCATATAACAGTGTGGAGAGAAAGGTGTATCCCAGATGACTTGAGAATAAGCATACCCATGCCAGTATACAAGAACAAATGGGAGATCCACAACTGTGGGCAGTACATAGGCATCAAACTCCTATCACATTGAATGAAAGTTCTGAGGAGGGTGGTTGATAAATGGATTTGCAGAGTAATAGAATGTAAGATGGGAGATGAGCAGCTTGGATTCAGATTAGGATGCAGGGCAACTGACCCAATGTTTGCTGTGAGACAGATAGTTGAGAAGAAGTGAGGGAAGAGGAAAGAGTCCAAATGGGTATTCTTAGACTTGGAGAAAACATATGACAAGGTCCCAAGAAAACTGATTTGGGCAGTACTGCAGTGATTCAAAGTCCCAGAAACATTAGTATAATTAGTGCAGACTATGTACAAGGACCCAATAACCCAAGCATAAACAGTGTTCAACCTCACAGATGGGTTCTCAGTGGGAGTGGGTGTGCATCAGGGTTCATCTCTGAGCCCACACCTGTTTATACTGGTGACGGACTATATTAGCAAACAGGTTGGAGGGGACAGATCAACAAAGCTGCTGTATGCAGACAATGTGGCGTTACAGGTAGACTCTGAGCAAGAACTTCAGCAAAGGATAGGGGAATGGAATGCAAAATTGAAGGCACACAGGATGAAACTAAGCACAGATAAAATAAGTGGTAATGGCAGCAAATTGAGGAAATCAGAAGAAGATGAGAATTGAGATAGAAGGAAAGATAGTGGAACAGGTAAATACCTTCCAGTATCTGAGAGGGGTGGTTGAGGAGAAGGGAAGTTTGAATGAAGCGGTCAAAGCTAGAATCAGAGGGGCTGCAGCCAACTGGCATAGAGTGTCATGTATAGTAAATGAGAGAAGAATGCCAAAGAAGCTGAAAAGTAAGGTGTACAAGACAGTTATGAAACCAGTACTACTGTATGGTACAGAAACCTGGGCACTAAAGGCAGAGAAGATGAAGAAGGTAGAGGAGATGGAAATGAAGTGCTTGAGAAGGGTGGTAGGATGCACACTGTGAGATAGACGAAGAAATGAGGCCATAACAGCAGAAGCCAAAGTAGCTCTAATTGCAGAAAAGATAAAAGAGAATAGAGTCAAGTGGTTTGGACACATGCAGAAAAGCAGAAGACAATCTGTTGAAGAAGATTTGGGACAGACAGGAAGAAAGTAAGAGGAAATGAGAACATCAAGCAAAGAGGTGGATGGATTGTGTGAAAGAAGATCTGTGACAGTCAGGCATGAATTTCGAAGAAGGCAGGAGTCTGGCATTGAATCGAGAGAGATGGCAACAGTTAACATGATACTCTGACCACATGTAGAAAATAGGAAAATATGTGGCGGATGATGATGATGATAATGATGTGTAGTGGCAGTGTATTGTATATTAGCAACAAACTGGAATACATTACTGTAATCATTATTTTTCATTTTTCTCACAATCACACATCAGGCTTGTAATACAGGTAGCTGCCTTTCGGGGGGGTAGAGGAGAATCCCAAATTCACACCTGGGGTAGTACCTATGTGTCTTATGGACAGGGGCAATCTATAAGATACTCAATGCATACTCACAAATCTATGCTATCCTCTTGCCCTAGGGGTCATATATTGGGTAAAATTGGATTATATTGACTAGGCTTGTAAGAGCTCTTAAACAGTTAGCCTAGTAATCTCCTATATACCCATGAACCTATGAAGGTGAAGAGCGAGGAAGCATGCTGCTGCATATGTATGACAATAGTTACCTGAAATATATGACAGTGGCCATTTAAACCCCAGCTGTCATGCCAATCTAACACAAGAGGAATGCATAGGTTAAATTGGTAGGGAGGCAGGCAGTATTCCCAAATTGGATTTGTGGATCCTCACAAACAATTGCCTTGTTGATTTATTGTGAGCTACTATTTTGTCACCTTTAATATTAAACCTTGAGCACAAAATATGTCTTCCTTGAAAGAAACTGAAATTATTTTCTTATTCAAGATTTTTGTTCAGGCCATCACTGGATTAAAAGGTTGAAAAAATGCTCTAAAATGCACCCCACAATACAGGGTGTCATGGTGTGGGGAGCTGGGACTAGGGACAAAATAGAGGGAAGTAATGGATAATGTATGTTTGTGTGTGTGTGTGTGTGTGTGTGTGTGTGTGTGTGTGTGTGTGTGTGTGTGTGTGTGTAAGGGAGTAGCAAAACAGTAGGCAGTGCCTAGGGCACAATGTTACCTAACTCTAGCCATGTACATAGAGCTGTTGTAATGTATCATCATTGCAACTAAAAGACAGTAAATGTGAAAGTCCATCTGTGAGATGGGCCCGCATAAAGTGGTACACAGGCCTGTCAATGTAAGAGTGTTGTAGTTATAGTTCAGTCTGTGTGTACTAATCCTAAAACTTTGAAATATGAACTATAAGGCTGCTTAGTAATTGCAGTGACAGGATGACACTTAGACGGGAAGTGTCTAGTAGGCCCAAAACTTGACATTGTCTGGAGTCCCCAAAATGCTACTACCAGCCCTGCACATCACTGTTTTATTGTTTATCTTTACAATTAATAAAATAATAAAACTTTCTTTAAATTATACTATCATGCAATGGCTAACATTTCTCTGTGACATGATTAGCATCACAATACAGATGCAGATCATTGTTGAAGAGTCTGCTAAACCCACCTTTTCAACATGTAAGATAGACTAAATTTTCTGTGTAAAAATAAAACACTATATAGTCTAATCTATTTTTATATGACAATAAAGTTTACTTTGATTTTGACTTTGACTAATGCAAACATCTAACTAAAGTTAGTACCTATATCCATACTAATTTACTGCAATATGCATGCAACTTCTGCAGAACGAATGGATCTTCAAACACCCATACCAAGAACCTCTACCTACATCAACAAATATATAAGACCTGTTAGTACAATGCACAGAGGAAGGGACCCCTGCCTATGACCCAGGTGGCCCTGACAATAGAGGAGCTGATGAAGGGAGGGAGATGAATGAAGGAGTTGTGCCCACTCAACTATCTTTTGGGGAAGGATGGATATTATGTCCTGGGGAGGAGTGAAGCCACTGTTCTGCCAGGATTCCAGAGAGTACAATAGTTATCTCAAGACTGGGAAGGGGTTGGGGCAATGGGGGGTGGCAGAGTGTACCTGCAGAGTTAGAGTATGGAGTTGTAGTTTTCTATTGCATGTTACTTGAAGGTGGGGTCCCAGGTAGGTATCCCATGAAGGTGGTATGTTTGCCTCACAAAAGCCAGAAGTACAAGAATGAGCCTGGGACAGACACATGGGGATAAGGCATAAAAATTCTACCTACCCGCAATATGATGCTGTTTCTCAGGTTAACCATACACTCACCTTCTAGCAACGAAAGGGGGAATAAATGAGCCAATTGGGTAACCAGAGAAGAAGCACTGATGGACAGCAGGAGGTAGAGGAAAGGCAAATGGAACATGCTTCCCCTGCACATCAAACAAATCAGTACACTGTCACTTCTGAAATTAATCTTCATAATGAGTTGGGCAGTCATAAATCCTCCCAAAGGCTGTCAGCCTTTCCAGATAAAGGGGTGAACACTGTTGAATTACATAGCAATTTAAGGGGCTTATTTGGTGTGAATCTTAAAGGTCTCAGTGACTGCTTGTTTAGTATAAACCTATGAACCTATCGTCTGTCTGGGACCAAGTAATGAGTATGTTTGTCTCAAACATATCTGATGGTAAACAAAAGATTAACATCCTGTTTGCTGACAACAAAAAGACAGATGAAACAGTAGAGGTTTGAGCAGAAACTGTTGCAAAGGATTTGTATAGACTGAAGAAGAGAACAGAAAGGAAGATCAGTACAAACAAATGCAAATTACTGCAGTTGGGCCATAACAACCCTGGTGTGAAGTATCAGTTGGGAGAAGTGGAACTGAATGGCAAGAAAGTTGGAAAAGAATGGGGTGGTCACACCTATACTGGTCCAGAAGGAGCAGAGTAGGAGTACAATAACAACAGCAAATAGAACTCTGGGGTGTACCCTCTGGGGTATAGACTCCAGAAGGAAAGAGGTAGCACTTCCATTCTACGGTGTCTTGTTCAGACCACACTTTGAATAACGAGTGCAGTTTGGCAAGTCATATAAGTTAAAGGATGTCAGGCTGATGGACGATATTTAGATGAATGCTACCAGAGAGATATACAGGGCAGAGGGGAAAGACTATGACCTGTGGTAGCTGCTTCTCATATTGTTTTGACATTAAGAAACACAATGACATTTGACTGAGCACTAATTGTAACAACAGGGTGTATAAAAACTTTTAGAAAGGTAGTGACTGCAGTAAGTCTTTTCATGTGTATTACATTATCACCTTCATAACCCATATAGGAAATGTGGCTTAGAACTACAATTCCAAGTCTGGATAAAAGCACTAAATGAGCAACTCTTTAAAGGATAATGTTCACATCTGATGTCAATTCGCTGTGTAAGGGATGGTTGAAAATAGCAATCAAATGACGTTATTGTCAAATACAAGCCACAGCCTTTTTCCATAACAATTGCATGGCTTCCGCTTTATATCAGGTGAAGTATATTACCACAGTAATTGATCATACCACATTAGAGTACACATAAAATAAACCAGGAAGGTAAATAATTTATAATTAAAAAAAATCTTCATCATGACTGCCATCAACTGTTTCTTTAGTGGTGTAAAAGTTTATAACATTATAACTATACCTGCAATAAGAGCCACACAAAACCAAGTAAAGTAGATAGTAGAATCTGGGCTGGCAGCAAAAAGATTTTTAATTCAAATAATCCAAAAACAGTGAGTACATATATTCCAAATGTCCAAAGCACAATGAGTAAATATATTCCAAGTAAGCGCTTTCGTTTGTCACACTGACAAACTTCTTCTGACAATAAAAAACATCACTTACTTCTGTTAAAACCATTTAAAATTCCTTCCCTGCAATATTATTGGTCCATCTCACTGAAAATACACGATGTCAGCAAAATGACCCCCCCATCCTAAACACACAAGACTGAAGCATATCTTAAAGACATAGTCATTTAAAATAATAGTGAATATACTTATGTACCTCAATCAATACATTTTAAACCACGAAACAGGTTAAAAGGCAGGAAAAGCAACTTAAATACTAAACTACATAAAATCACATATATATATATATATATACATAAATAATTGTAACATATTGCAGATAAAAATTTTTACATGTATAAATTACCCCATGATGAAAATACATAACGAGTACAAAACAAATGCAATTAGCATGTTTATGTAAGAAAGCCAATAATAAATAAGCAATATAATGAATGTATTTGGATTATTTGAATTAAAAATCTTGTTGCTGCCAGCCCGGATTCTGCTATCTATTTAACATTATAACTATGACCATTTGGAGTACTGCTCAGACAGTATTTCAGTGCACAGAGAGGTACAATTAGGCTCTGAAACCGTGAATAAAAGATGAACTTGTTAAGTATTTCCATAGCATGACATACCCTAAGTGATAGTAAGATCAAGTCTTCTGCTGGCAGAGGCAGATCATGGACAGAAGAGGCCCTTGGCAGGGTAATGGATCAGGCCCCCAGCCCGGCTACCAGGCTTCCCATTAAGTCCTAATGCTGGTAGTGTGTGGTGATGGAAGTTGGAGTGCTGTGTCTCCTGCAAGGTCCTAATGCTAGCGGTGAGTTGGGTTTACTTGTTTAATTTTACAGGAGGTTTTTTTTTAAGGAAGTCAGGACTCCCCAGCCAACATGGACCCTTCAGACAACACAGGCCATAAGCAATCACCTAGGTTGCCTAGTGCAGGATCCAGCTCTGGTGCTGGGGAATACCAGCAGACAGTGCCAGCCAACAACAAACAGTGGCAGAAGGGAAAAAAACTTAAAAAAAAACTGTTGGAAATTCATTCTGCCACACTTCAAAATATTTTAAAAGTTTTAAAAGCTAATTTACATTCTGTCAGAGAAGTACTTTATTTCTGGCTGCTGTACCTCTCAACTATACCTGATTTTGTAGAATGCCCCTGATTTTATCTCTTATTTTTGCCCTGTCTCATAAAAGTTTTTATTTTCTCATAAATCACAGAGGGTTACAGTCAGTCAGTAATGCCAGACATTAGAATTTTGTTCCGAAAATAAATTGTGATGCAAATGCTGTTCCATTAACATTTGAATTAGAGCAATACTTAAAAAACTGTCCCTGAAGGTATTTGACTGCTTTACCTACTTTGAAAAGTGGTAAAACAATTTGCGCTCCCCATACTTTTTTTATAATTGGTAATACACGGAGCTGATAAAACTTAATACTCTATAATGAATTATGACCAGGTTATTCCATTGTGTTTAGTGATTTAGTAGATACAAACAAAAATCATGAGAGTTGTACGTGTGTCCCTGCTTTCAGCGTTGCCTAATTTGTGAATGCCTTTTCCTGTCATTTGCTTTTGCAAATGCTGTACCTGAGCTATTTTGCAGTGGCTGCTTACTGCATGCAGGCTTATGTTTAACTTTAGCTAATACTGCAAAATACTGAATAACTGAATCCTTCAAATTTCATCAGCAATGACAGTACTTCACTGAATAGCTATCTTCAGACAGTGCATAAAACTGAAATTATTTTTGTCATAAAGTTAGGCAAGTATAAGTCAATGAAACAAATTTGCTGACATGCACTGCTTGTATCTCGCTATTTGTTGAGGTACTTTTTACAAAACTTACTTTTTGGCAGTAACAGTTCAAACAACCGAGTGACTTCTGTTTCATCCTCATGCTTTCTGTTGTCAAGCTTGGCCATTCATCTCCTGGCTGACATGTATGATCCCACTCTTTTTGTTCTGGGTCACGTGTACACAGCAAACTGTGTGTAAGACATTTTTTAAGCCTAGAATAACTTAAAACATGTTTATATAGTTTTGCATCTCTCATTTAGACATCTAAATCAGTCGATAGCTGGTGAAAGTTACTATTATTTTTAATAGTAGATAAATTCACTATTTCCTCTGCAAGGACATCATAGCACTTGCTTTCTTGAGAAGCTGTCCTAATATGTAGTAAGCAATTTATGAATCTAAAGAATATTGAGAATGAATGACTTCTTTTACTTTGTCTCAACCTTCTTATAATGGCCGTCTTCTCAGTTTGTAAAGTCATTTTAGCTTCCAGTGAAACATTAAATATTTTTTGCTGTATTTGACTTGTATCTGATTAAGAATAATTACTAATTATGACACGAGTTCAAGAGTAGTTTGTTTGGAACTTGTTTTAATTTTTTGGTGGTCTGCTGTTTTAGTGTGGCTCATCCTAGGACTGGTTAGTAATGACAGCCGGTGAGTTGACTGTCAAAAGCTATAGTTTGTTCTATACCTGAACCTAAATTGAGTTCTGTGTCACAGATAATCACCAGCAGCTCTAGTGCAAAAATTCTAACAGGAGCACTGCAGTGATTACATGAGCTCATATTATAGTGTATTAAAATGAAGGTGCTTGGGAAATATTTTACTTCTTCTGCAACATTTAACGAAAAGTTAGAAAACATATTTTCTCTAAATATAAAGCTATATGCCATTTTCATGTTTAGTTTATAGGACACAACTGCCCGAATCAAGAGTATTCTTGCAAAAAAAGGAAGGGAAAGAGCAGTAACACACAATTACTTGAATGCAAGGAAAGATGGATAATATGAAACTGGTTTAGTTGTTGTGAGGCATAAAAGCATAGCCAACCTTTATAATGAGTGATATTTAAAAATGAGTTTTGACTGTGCAGTCACTAAAGACAATCCAAACTGTATTGCTTGATTTGTTGTGAGACACTGTCAAATGAGTCAATGAAACCTTCCAAACTGCATCATTATTTGCTCACTGCACATACACACATTACTAATCAACCTTTTGATTTCATTATAAGAAATTCTGCAGAAAAAGTAATCAGGAAACTTTAATAAAGTTTTCACTGTTTCTAACGGTGCACTGAAAGCCTCCTGCCTTGGGGCACTACAAGAGCCCAGTGAAAAGAAAAATCTCATACAGTGGTGAACATCATTTGCCAGACGTAGTTGACACATATATAAAGTCATGGCTGGCTATGAGGCTGCCAGGAAAGTGAAAATAATTCTCTTGTCAAACAATGCACTGTATAGGCAGATAGAAGAAATGGCACAAGATATAAAAATATAGTTAACTAAAAGAATCAAAACAAGTGGGAAATATTCTCTTCAGCTAGATTAATGATGTTGGAAAAAATGCTTAGCTTGTGAGGTTCATTTGGGAGGTAGAGCTCAGTGAAGAAATGCTCTTCTGTCGATTAGATTCTGAATAGATTATCGCTGAAAATGAGATTAAATGGGCTAATTGTGTTCGCATATGTATAGATTGTGCAACTACAATGAATGGCAACTGCAATGGAGCTGTCATAATAAGAGGTAGCATATCATGCAATGTCACTACATTGCATCATTCATTAAGGATTTGCAATAAAACAAATAGAACCAGTTCTGCTATCATTAAGAATTTGTACTTTCGGTGCTATAGCGGTAGCGTTGTTGCCTCACAGCCAGAGGTTCTCTTGTTCGATTCACGGCTGGAGTGCTTTTGGAATCTGTATGTTCTACCCGCAGTTGAGTGGCCTCTGAAAGACATACATGAATGGGCGTGCCTTCGCTGAAGGTTGGGCCATGGGCGTTGGGCTGGCAACTCGGCACCATAAAAAAAATCTACTGTCAGTCATTAGCGGACCGGAGTTCTGCTGTGGCGACCCCTAACCGGGAAAAGCTGAAAAGGCAAACATTCTGTCTCAAATCACGTAGCCATGTAACTCACCAAATATACAAAGCTGGCCCAGCTATTTAATTTTATTAAAAAGTATTAATTCTCTTTCAGCCAGACCTTGTAACTTTGTGAAAAGCAGATGACAGATATATGGCAGATTTTTTTTTCTTGGCTCACAGTAATTTTGCAACTTCTGCCTCTATACAATATTTTAGCTCTATGTCTCTCTTGAAATGTAAATGTATAATAAATATTAGTGGCTGTATGGCTACTGTCACTGGTCACATGATTCAGTGCTCCAACTGATCCCAAGGTTAATCTGGCATCGTTTTGAGTTTTCTGAAATAAATCAAATTTCTGATTCATAGTTTTCAATTCTTGTACAAACTGGTCTGCAGAAAGAGGTTCCCTTGAGGCTGTAACTACATATACAAAATATGAACTGTTTTATATTTGCAGGTATTTTTAACAACATGCAACAGGTGGTACTCAAATGAGATAATGAATAATTTACTTTGCTGTTAACTTCATTTGTCTTATTTTCTGAATAGTGTACATAAAACCAGTCCACATGACATAAATACACATATGTGACTATGAGGCTACAGGTACTACTTATTCAAGATGTATCCAAACTATACACATATATTATTATAGGAATCTGTCATGTTTCATGTTTGAATCTATGTTCATTTTGAAAGGTTAAGCAGGCTGAATAAAAAAAATACATTTAGGATAAAAAACATTTAAAATGGACAAAATGGACTCTGAAACGGAAAATTTCCAGACCAGTTTGAACAAGCCTTTCCATGGCAGCTTATGCCCTTAATGAGTCATATTGCATGCAGATACAACCACACACACACACACACACACACACACACACACACACACACACACACACACACACACACACACACACACAATAGACTTCTAAGAAAATTGCATAAAATCAATATTATTTCTCATCCTTTCTTTGACTAAATGCTGCTAATGCTTTTGACAAAATGAAATGGCAGTTTTCCATCTAAGCTGTATAATATTTTATCTTTCCTGAAATTCAAATTGGAAGTTTCTTATAAACAACATAAATAATTCATATTTACATGTAAAATCAGCTAATCATATATGGAGCAAGTGAATGTAATTTAACAAATTATGATGGGTTTCTGATTCTAACCAGTTTGCTACTTGTTCAGGATATGCTGTGCTACTTTTATTAAGCAAATTAAAAACCCTGTTCGTCTTTTTACTCAATATCTCACAAAGGAGCCATGCAAATGATTACACTACCAGAATCATAACCTTTACAAATTATTACCATTCCACACTTAATAAAAATACTAAGTAAATTAAAACTCTTTTAAGACTATAACAGTGCATTTGTTACTTTCATATTTATATCTCATTTATATACTCTTTGTTGACTGGGTTAGTTCCACTAGGCCAGCGTCCTCCTCCTTGTGGTGCCTTCCACACCAGCTAGGGGAAATTTAGCCAGGGCACTGGAGAACTAAAAGTGCCATGGGATATTTAATATCCACCTGAACAACCACCAACGCAAGCAAATGGGACCTCAGTTTAACATCTTATCTAAAGGACAACATACTTTGTGGTATGGTACTCCCCATGCTGCTACAAATACTGGAAACATTACCCCAAGTACCTAATGTGGGATTAGAACACACTAGACTTCATATTTTGCAACACCAAAGGTAAGTGTGCCACATGCTGAGACACTGACACTATTATAGCTACCTTTTGGCTGCTCAGTTTAGGAAACACAACAGATAAAACCAAACCACGCTATTCATTGTAAACAGATATATCTTGGATAATGTACCATATTTCTTAACATATTTGCCTGGATTTCCCCTAGCAAGGCAACCTTCTGTTCTATGGAGGTCACAAAATTAGATGGGTCTATCATCTCCACATGATTTCCACAGAACAATGAAAGGATCTTTTTATGCCTGTACCATGCATCATCTCTTTTTCCTTTCCATGTAAGAAAAGGATCATAAGCCATGGGAGATCACTAACCTTAATTGCTTACTCATTAGGTGCTTGTGGTTTTACTTTATTAAGCAAGTCTCAAACGTGCACTTGTTTCATTTTTCGTAATACCTGATGCTGTTTGTTTTCCCTTTCCGTTTATTGTTATCTTTACCTATCATATGCTTTACCACGCCTTTTATCCTCACTCCCTTTCAGTGACACGTATTCAGAGCTCAACATTCCACTGCTCGATAAGTAGATGCCTTCCATTTTCCTTCCTCCTTATCGATAGCTCTTCTTAAATGTAGCCTTTTTGAGCCCTTATGTCTGTCCTTATGTGCAGTATAAAAGTACTCATGCAGAAATTAATATTGCACCATGACTTCCATTATTCCAGCTACTGAGCACAGTTATACCTTATTTTCCTTTGAATTTTGCTCCTGTGCCTGCTGGCCATCAAGCCTTCTTCAATAGGGCTTAAACCTATTTATTTCCTAGGGGTGGGGATATCCTTTATTCACTAGAATGGTTGTTATCTTGGAGGGGGGGGGTGTCATTCAGGCATCAATAAGGTTTGAATGTATCCTTGCCAGCATCCCAGTAATTATGACACTTTTGACGTATTAGCCTAACCCCCTTTGGGTGGAGGAGCTTGTGTACTGCATCACGGTGGGGGCCACATTGCCTTCCCTTACACATGTGCACACTGTTATGCTCTTGCTCATTGAAGGATACCACACACTGGTGGGATGGTGCTCTATACTCCTGCCCTTGGATCAAGTGCCAGCCTCCTTTTTCTGAAGGACTGCTACAACCCATGACTTGCTCCACATGCTGTCTAAATGAGCACTCCCATCCTCTCTCTTTGCTCTGGAAAGTGCCTGAACTGTTAATCAAAATGGTGTCATCTGTGCGTTACTCAAGGCTTTATTCCACTGTGCCCCAGAGCTGATTGATAATTATGCCTTAGTGAGTCTTTCTTAAGTATGCACTGAGCACATACATTAAACTGTGCATATGCTTTGTTTATGTGCGTATGTGCATTGCTTTTATTTATGTCATTATAAACATAGATCTTGTACATGCTTTATCTAATCATTTATGTTGTACAATATACAGCTGATGTGTATCTACTTGCATTAATTTCTACCTCAATACACTTACTTCTATGTGTATTCATTTTGTATTTGTGAGTTATTTTCTGATGAATTCTCTCTATTTATTTACATTGCTTGGGGATTTTCCTTCTGGATTCCAATGTAAATGGGCCCTGTCCTGCTGGAACTTACACTTTATCACACTTAAATAAATAGCATTCTAAGCGTTATTAATTACATAAAGTACATAGTATTCACATTTATTCAGATTTGCACCAGTAAAGGGTGCTGTGTCTTCCTAGACAAAACTCTTTAGTTCACTCAGAACTCATTCAATTTACCATTCAAGGCACTAGTAAAAATTAAATTACTGTTGTGTGCAAAGCCATAAACTAAGTAAAAAATGTACAGACTAGTTAATCCTTGCCAGTCTCTAGAACACACAGGGAAACTAAGTAAGCTATCTAGATTGCAGAATCCAACATAAAACTGTCTCTCTCCAGAGCTTTGCTAACCTACTGTTTCTCCATGTTGGTCACTCAGTTCTTTTACTCTGGGTAGACCAATAGTTATTTATAACCTCATTTGGTAATATTCTATAGTCTGCTTCAACTTGTCCACATATAGGAGTCACAACTTTGAACACATGTCTGGTCATGTCCCTGCCTGCAAACAATCATTCTGCCACTTAACAACTGTCTTATCTCTGGCTAAGATTTATACTTTCCCTAAAATGTTAAATCTTGTTAAGAGAACAGAAAGGAATTGTGAACTCTCAATCTGCTTCTAGCAAAATAGTCCACAATTCTTACAAAAAGTATAAAACAACACGGACTGTTACTGACCTGTGCAGTGTTTAAAGTTCAGCACGATGTGGAGTTACTATTTAATCTACTTTGTCTTTCCACACACCAGTAAATATCTACCATTGCTTCAATACATAGACACTATTTTGGTGATTTATGAAGTGCATTCACTTAGCAACATCTCATCAAACCATGAAGTTGTGTCCTGTTCTACTTTCATTCTTACACATAGCAGCTGTATTTCTTTTCCTTGTCTGATGAATAAAAATCCCCTTGTGCGGTTGTCCTTATTACTTGTCTGCTTTGTGAATGTAATGTTAATCACACTGTCTGTGCATGGAGAGTACAATTATACATCAGTAAACAGATGCCAAAGATAAAGCCCCCCTTTCTCTCCTCCATTGCTGTCCTTCTGTCCTCATGTCCTCAAATACAGTAAAACACCTAAAATGCAAGATCTGGGTAGGTCAGATGTGCATAACAGTCAAGCTTACTATGATTTGTTATGTAATGATATTTATATTTGAAAAAAGAAATAGATGTGCAAGTACATTTTATAGCAATGGAGACTTACTCATCAAGCTTCTGCTGAAAATGGGTCCTGTGCCCAACTGAACTTTCTGGTAAACAGGAATAATAAAAAGAAAAAAATGATGCATTATATTCTTTTTTGGTATATAATTAAATGAAAATGTCCAAAGGCCTTTTTTTTGTAGCTCTATACATTGTCAACCTCTGGGCAATGCTCACAAACACTGTATAACATGCTGCAAGTTTGGCATGCCAAGGCTGTCCTGATTCATAAATGTAGCGAATAAGACATTGTAAACCATAAAAAACAAAATTCTGGACACACGAAGAGTTGTCACACAAATGCTGGAAGTAAACCGAGCTCAAAATAGATAATCACGCTTGAGTTTATAAACTTAATTAAAAAATCAATTATTTCAGAAAAATGTATTTAGAAAACCATTCATTAAGGTTACAGATATCTGTGAGAGGAATTTCCATATTTGTTAGGTGTCATTCCTCATCCTGCAGATTAGATGTTTCTACCTAGAATCAGCTCCTCCTTCCCAGGTTGAGAAGGGATTTTATTTAAGGAAGTTCCTAGTGCCAGAGAAAGAAAATGCTTTGAGACTGGTTCTGGATCTTTCTTTTCTAAACCTGTTTGCGATAGTGCCCAAATTCAAAATGTTTTCACTCACAACCTGTTTACTTCTTCTTCCTCTCTCAAGTTTCTTGGTAACACTAGACTTTTTTCACATCTCTGTTCATCCAGACTTGAGATGCTTCTTACGGTTTTGAGTGTCTGGATCATATTATCAGCTCTGTGCCTTACCCTTTGGACTATCCACTGCACCAAGAGTGTTCACAAAGTGTCTAGCTCTGATTACAGCTCATTGCAGGTTATGGGGTATCCACATTTTCCTGTATTTAGATGGCTTGTGTATCTTTGCAGAGTCTTTTTCAATGTGTCAGGAATCTCTCTCTCTCTCTCTCTCTCTCTTAGGTGAGACATATCTTGCACAAAGAGGGATTCCAAGAGAACATTCAAAAGTCTTTCTTGACCCCCTCAGATAGGATTGTGTTTCTGGGATGTCAACTAGACATCTCAGTTCAAAAAGCTTTTCTTTGACAGAAAAAAAAATATATATCATTATCTAGATCTATTTCTAAGGATTTCCTGTTAGACTTCAATCATTTCAAGGGAATACCTCAGGATTTTGGGTATCATGGCACCTATTATTCTCATGATATCCCTGGCAAGACCCCACATGAGAAAGATATAGTAGTATCTTAAATCTCTTTGATCCCAACACCAACACACTTTATCTTTTCAAATCCCAGTGCTGGGGTTATTCAGAAGAAAAATCTTTTGATGGAGACAACAGATATCCTTAAATCCAGGTCTCCTCTTCTCTGTCCCTGCTCCAAAGCAGTCTATACCCATGGATGCTTCAGGCCTGGCTTGGGGAGCAGTTTCTAGAGGGATAAAAGTGCAGGGGTGTGGGACACCAAGGACAGACACAAAACACATCAATATCAAGGAGATACTTGCCCTGATCAAGGCACTCAACTCTGAATCATCTTTGGTCCCCAGGACCTCCTCAAAATGTTAAAGACAATGCCACAGTCATATGGTACATCAACAGGCAAGGGGAAATCAGGTTGCAGCCCCTTTGCAGACTAGCCATGTTAGCTTGGGATATAGCTTTACAACACAGTCATACTCTATAGGCATCTTACATTCCATCAGAACAAAACTGTGGCAGACAAGCCAAGGAGGACCAGGGTAGACCCTCATGGATGGAAGCTAAATTGATGGGTCTTCCAAGATTTGATCCATTTGAAGGGAATTCCTCAGGTAGACCTCTTTACTTCCACTCTGAACAATCAACTGGCAACATTTTGTTCTAAAACTCCATGCAAGAAGGCCTGGAAGACAGATGCCTTTTCTTTTCTTTAGACAGGAATGTTCCTGTATGCATTTCCACTAATATCCAGGGTACTTCTGAAGATCCAAAAGGAATCTCCCAAGATCATTGTGGTGACTCTTTACTGGACCAGGAAGCTGCGCTATGCCCTTCTTTTGGAAATGGCCAGGGTTAATTACCACAAGCTTCCTCGATTCAACTCTCACAAGACCAGGTGTTTTTGAGACACCCTGAAATCAATCATCTTCAATTGGCTGCCTGGATGATCGGGTGTTAATTCCTTTTAGGCACCTGTTTTTTGAGGACGTGCAGCAGGTACTAATGGAGGCAAGAAAGTTTCGTACTAGAAAATCATATATTAGCAAATGGAACAAGTTTTCTAGTTAGTGGCAACAACATAACCAGCACCTATTCAGGACTAGTTGTTCTCTGGTTTTACAGTATTTTTGAGAGTTACTATCCTATGGCCTTTCTTATTCCTCTATCAAGGTTTATTTATTGGCCATTTTAGCATATCTGTCCATGGAGCCTCCTCTTTCAATGCAGTCTCATGTCAAAATGTTCCTGAAAGGGGTTTTGCATATGAAGTCTCCTAAAAAAACAGTGGTCCCTCCTTGGGATCTTAATTTTGTGTTAGTGAAGCTAACTGTTCCTCTATTAGAATCAGTTGATCATAGGATCATAGGAAGTTAATAAGCTATTGGCTTTGAGGCACTTACAAGCCTAGCCTGACTAACTTAAAGTTCTTAATATGAAAAAAAAAAAACTTTTACTGATTGCTGTGACTTCTGCAAGAAGGGTAACTGAGTCATAAGCTCTTATGGCGAGTCAGCTTATTCTCATTTTCCACATTGACAGGGTTTCTTTGAGAGCTAATCCATCTTTTATGCCTAAAGTGGTATCAGAGTCTACTAGCCAAACTATCCATCTCCCCATTTTCTTTCCTGATCCTAAAACTGAGGGAGAAAGGATACTCCATACCTTGGATGCCTACAGACAATGCGGGTACTATCCTGACAGAAATAAATCTTTGACATCTTCAGATCAATTCTTCATTTCTTGTGAAGGTAGGAAGAAGGGACAACCTGTGTCAGTACAGACTATTTATAAATAATTGGCAAAGGCTATTACCTTTTGATATACTCACCATAACAAATCTATTACAGTTAGGGTTAAGGCCTACTCCACCATGGCCTTGGCTTCATCTATGGCTTAATGGAAAGGGTTGGATTCTAGAAATATTCTAGAAGCTGCTACTTGGTCCTCTGTACAAATTTTAGAAAGCACTATAAATTTGATTCCTTCTTTAGGTCTAGCTAACGTTTTGCTCAGACCATTCTCCAGTGACACCTGGACCCTTCTCCTTCCACCTCCCAAATATAGTTTGCTGTGGTAATTTACCCATATAGCTAAGGCTACTGCAACAGTGATCAATATTAAGAACATAGTACAGTTGTGTAAGTTGAATTTACCATACTAATAAATGCTTGAATGATCACTGCTGCAGTAGCCGCTCCCTCCCTCCACCCCCCTTGGTTTTTGGTGTGTTTTTTATGCCAGGGTATAGACATTTATTTATTTATGTATTTATTTATTTATTTCCCTAGCATTGTTCTTTGTGGCCTCAATCTTCCTCTCTCTGTTGGCAAGAAAACACCAAAGAGCTTCACTCTCAAACTTGTCTTTTAATCACTTCAGGTCAAGCTACTTGATAGTTTGGGCACATGGAAGTTGCCCTGATGCTTTGGAAGCTGGCTGTATATAACCTTGGCAGGATAGAACCCATATAGCTAAGGCTACTGAAGCAGTGATCATTCAAACATCTACTGTTATGGTAAGTTTATCTTACACACCTGTATTTTCCTAAGAAACTTTGTGTTTGAAACAGTCTCTTGTGGGAGACCACATTGAAAGCTTTGGATAAATCTTGGAAAAGTGCTGTGACTAAGTTTCCAGAGTTTTGATATTGGCTAGCAAATGAACTGATGTTTTCCATCCATTCCTTAACTTATAGGTCTCTTATCTGATAGGGGTCTGACTTTGGCCACTTCCAAGCTTTGCATCTATTGCTCAGGCTCTTCCCCTTATCCATAATTCTTGTGTATAGAATGAGTAACCTGAGATCTCATTTGCCGCATACAGCGAAAGAACTGAGCTGTGGATCCTCTGGCATATGTGTGTGTGTGTGTGTGTGTGTGTGTGTGTGTGTGTGTGTGTGTGTGTGTGTGTGTTTGTCAAAAAGATAAGCAGAGTTAATTTCCTGATTACTGTCTCTCCTTCACTGCATTTCTTTTCTCTTTATCAGTGTGTCCCTGATACATTTCCCCTTCCTCTCCTTTTTTTCTTGTTGGTCTCTCACCTTTGGCATGACATGCTTTTTTTCTGTACTCCTGAAATTCTGATACATTTTATTAAGAGTTATTAATAAATAAAAAATCTTCCTCTGAACGTTTACAGTGTTTTTTTACAGTATTCTTCAGTGCTTTTCTTTTTTCAGTATGGCAGAGAAGCCCTGTGGATTTAAGGAAAGTATAGCTTGTTTGCACAAGTTCCCTAATTCAGGCACACATGAAAACTGTGTTTATTGTTTCGGACTGTCACATCTGGACACCTCCTGCTCCATTTGTGAAGTCTTTGGCCAAAGGGACAATACTGAATGGAGAAATAAATTGATACTTAAGGTTTACTTCCACCTTCATTGGGGGATACTTCTCTTCCACATCTGGTAAATCCCCATCCTCTTCATCTTCTCTGTTTCACTCAAAGAAGCCATCAGAAAAAAACAAAGGAAAAATCAAAAGGCAAGGATTAAAAAAGGATAAGAACATGCCCAAAACATCTTGGAAGATGGATCTGGATTGAATACTTTATTTGGCTCTGGATCCAAAATCTCAAAAATCTCAAAGCCAATGCATTTTTCAGATCTGATAGTTCTAGGACCCCATACTCCATCCATGTTTTTTCTGGATCTGTCTCACCCAGGCTCTGTTCTCCAGTTTTGCAATGCTGACCACTTCCTCTACCTCAATCATTAGGTGAGCTAGGTCTATTAGGAACCTTACTGAAGCAGCTGTGGACAAGATAATAAGGAGATTTCTTCAGACCCAAATCCAGTTGGGGTCCTCCCAACTCTGGCCACTGTCAGGTCTGAGGCAGTTGTTTCTTCTCCTTGTACTCTTAGAATTTCTTTCCCGGTTCCAACTTTCTCCCAGGGCAGATATGAGGGAGCCAGGAGTGCATTCTTCCTTGACTCGGATGAGTTCTCTGATCAATTTAACTCTGACCATGTCAGACCCATCAGAATCTCAGAGCCAAATGATTGGCATTGACAGAGCCACAAGAATACGAACTGGCAAACACTAAACCAACAGGAACTATGGACCTCAGAAGGTATCAAAAATCCAACATTTAACTGCAGACAAGAACCACAACTTGAAATATGCAAGCATACACTTTATTGAAATAAAAAAACATAATAATTGGTGAGCACTTTTGTTTTGTATTATTCAAAACTTCATCAGACAAAATCCTCCGTTAAAACCTCAATTTAAATCCCCTACATTTCCTATGATAAGTAGTCATCCAGTAGGTTTAATCCTATAGTACACATACCCAAAAACAGAGCGTGCCTTTAAACCTAAAAAAATTACACATTATAAAAACTCATATAAAGCCATTTCACAAAATAATCAACCAAGTTTTACCTTTTAAGACCCCAGATTTTTAAAAATGGAATGATACTGATTTGCTCATTAAGACCAGGCCATTTAGAGGCATGCCAAAAGATTTGCTAGTACACTTCTCTTATCTCAAGACATACTTTCCATGCACCACCCCTGACACCCTGTCTAATTTGTCCCAAACAAAAAAATTTAAAGAAGTGTACCGGAAAATCATTTATATGTCTATACAGAGCATTAGTGTTCTTCATTCTCTGAATATCATACAAATGTTCGTACACTCTTTCCCGAAGCCTCCCCTCGGTCTTTCCAATATAAAATTCTTCACATTGTTGACAAGTGCCAAATATATATTGGACTTTCTTTCACAATCTCCTTTAAAAGTCATTTTAAAAAACATGAGCTTTTATCACAAACTTGTCCCCAGTAAGGATATGATTGCAAAAAGAACATCTCCCGCATTCATACATACCTTGTTTTTTTGCTGGAATGGGACGGCATTCTCAAAAATATTCTTAAGAGTTTGTCTTCTTCGGTAAACAATAATGGGTCTGTCTCCTATCTTTTCCCTTATAGTTCTGTCTTCATTAAAACACTCCAGTTTTTATAAAACATAGAACTAATAAATTTGCTATCCAAACTAAAAGAGGTGTTGAGACTCGAGTTTGAGTTACTTCCACTCCATCCAACATGTAGCCCAACTTCAGTTTGAAACATGCCACTAAGTAAAAGAGCAAAATGGCCAGAATATCTCTTATACATCACTTCACTAATCATTTATTCAGTCAAGCCCTCTACATAGCCTCTATTCCTAAACATAGATTTCATATTGGCACACTCCTTCTCAAATTCATCATCCAATGTTATCATTCGGACTGCTCTTACTAGCTGACCTTTCACTACCATCTTCTTCTGAAAGAAGGGGTGTGAGCTACTAAAGTGCAGCATGGTGTTGGAATACGTGAGCTTCTGTAAGTCCAGCGATATGCCAGTATTGAATGAATGGATAATGGATAGCTTTTGTTTTAATAATATGATGCCACCCAATAACTTGGATATTTATGACAGTTTAGATTAACTTGATTATAAACTTTTTTAAACTAAAGAAATTCCAATTGAAGAATGCCTATTTAATTGAATCCATCAAGACACGTAGGGTCCCAAAAGGGATCTGATTGTGGCATTACCCAACTGGAATTGAAAGAGATTCTCCCGTGCATCATGAGTTGCTTAATTTCTCTGATCAAATTGGATGTGAATATATGGGAATCATGGTTAAACATAATAACTCCCACATCGGAAGTCAATGGACTGGATAGTCTTATAAAGTGCCACATACAGTCTGAGCATTTTAAAATGGACTGCACCCATGTTTTTACTAGTTTTCAACATAAACTTTCTAATATTCAGAGGTTTCATGCAAAAAAGCTTGAGAGAGACCGGGTGGCATACAAACAGGGTGTTGCATACCCTAATCTATCTAATTCACAAAACTGGGGGACTAGAAGGTTTGGCTCTAATATTATTCAGTACAATGCTACAACTGATTCTCATAATAGTTCTAATAATACCAACAATTATGATGTGGAAATATGAATGCGAATGTGGGAACTGTTCCTTTAGGAAATCCCCCATTAAGAGAGTTCCAAAAGAATAAAGAAGCAATGGCAAGGGAACAACCAGTACAACAATTCCAACAGAGGCCAGTCTCTTCAGAACAACTTGAATCAGCCCAAGCGACAACTGAAGAGGAGGTAAATGTCATCATGAGTAATACTGATAATATTGATAATTGGAAGACTGAAAGTCCAATGGTACGATCCAATCTCGCAGGTGACTATAATATTTATAATTATTCTGATACTCCACTTGATAGAGAATGTATTGAACTTTTTTCTAAGGGTCTTTCCTTTGTTCCGGATACTAGAGCTTCTCTTACATGGAGTTTGCTTGATATGAAACTTTTTTTAGGAAATTCAATTTGTTGTTATTATTTGATGGTGAATCTGTAACCATTAACCCACTTACTGTACCTAGTAAATTCAGTCGCCTCCTCCATCCAGTTTTGGCATTGTTTGAAAAAAAAAATGTGTGAGTTAGACCTGAGGGATGTGCACCAATATGAGAAACAACTTGGGGTTTGGAATATAACCTGAACTGAGCAGGAAACATTTAGATTTTTAAAGATTCAAAGTATATGCTTTATGGCTCCAGATAAGGGGTGCAGATTGGTGGTTATGGACATTACTGATTACAAGAACAGAATTTGTCATATACTGCATGGGAAAACTTACCAATAATCCAGTTTGACTGAAATGAACCAAGTCTATAGGTGAATTTATGCTCAAATAGATGGTCTTTTTATCAAAGATTAATGACAATGGGGGATCACAGCTACTTGACTATTCTGGCACCTAGGACCCCTACCATGTTTGGGGTCCCTGAGATTCATAAAAATATCCGGGACCCACCGACCTATTGTGGATGGTAGGGGCTTGATTACTAGTGTCAGTGCCAAGTTTGTAGATTTTAAATTGAAGGCATATCTGAATGAAGAGGAGACCTTATGTAAGAATTCTTGAGATGTTTTTGGTTAAAATAAAAGGGACTGAATTTCACAAGGATGATCTTTTCATCACAATAGATGTGAAAGACTTGTATTTTGTTATTCCACGTGGGTTGGGATTATCTTGGTTTGTGGATTATTGTCATAGGAAAGGCTTGGACCAAGATTCCATTAACCTGTATGAAGAATTATTGGAATGAATCATGAGAAATAATTATATATTGTTAGATGGCAAGTGTTATCTACAGAAGGAGGGGGTGGCAATGAAGTCACCTGTGGGTCCCCTTTTTGCCAACATAGTTATGTTGGAATGGGAAAACAGATTTGTCCATAATTCTAATTTTAAATCAGCCTTCAGATTATACCTTTGATGCCTGGATGCCATTTTTATTATTTGGAAGGGCAAAGAGGCTGAGCGCTCTGCATTTATGGAATATCCCAGCGGTACAACTAATGATATGAGTGATATTCCAGGACAGTCCTTTACATTTTTTGTTTGAAACAAATTAGATAGGATGTCAGACACTAGGCATGAAAAGTATGTCCTGAGAAAAGACTCAGAACTAATTTCTATCCTGGCTTAACAATTCTCAGCTCATTCCAAACCCAAATAAAACCAAACTCCTCCTCTTTTACCCTTCAAGAACACATACAACACTCCCAGTTTTCACCTTAGAGTCTAAAAACAAAACTATTATCACCCCAGTGACACATACCAAACTTCTAGGGGTCGAAATTGATAATCTAAAATTTGATATCCACATAGCCAAAACTATCAAAAAAGTACATAAAAATTAGGCCTCCTTTACAGAAACAAGAAATTTTTAACCAGATCTACAAAATATACTATTACCTGGACACACCTCATGTCACCCCTAGTCTATGCCTCCACTATACTAACCAACCTACGGAAATCAGACCTTACTAAACTAGACTCATGTTACAATAAAATAGCCAAATTTGCTACAACCCCCCCTACAAAACACACAATTACACAGCCCTTAGACAACTAAACTGGTAGAATTTCCTCAGCTCCTCCAATACAAGCAACTAACCTTCACCCATAAAATACTCCATGAACCAGATGAAACCCAGCCCTTCAAGATCTTATACAACCATACACCACCACTAGAACACTCCGTTACAGTCACAAACTCCTAGTTAAATCCACCAAAAGCTAACAACTCAGCTGGGGAATCCTTATTCTCTAACATCATTCCTAAAATATGGACTAAACTACCCACTTCCATCACTTCCATCTGCACCATAGTATAATTAAAAAAACTTCTATTTACTCACTTAGAAAAATCCTGGTTTTGCTCTTGCTACCCACCTGACTAACTCTATATTCTCCACTTTTTATACACACCTTCCCACTTTCTTTAGATCTACACTTTACAGTACTATCCTATTATGCCTTCTTCCTTCCCTATATATACTTACTCTTTTACCTCAAATCATTTCATGTCTTCCTCAAAAATATCATACTGTGCTTTCTAATATACATGCTAGTCTAGCTTGTATAATACCATATACTCTTTGATGTACAAATTTTGTTAAAATTGCTTAGGTGTCTTCTCTTTCAGTTATTTATATTTGCATTGTGTGCTTTCATTGTTGACCTGTACTCTGTAATTTTTTGTGGTTTAATGTTTGTTTTTTTATACTGTTGAAGCTTTTCTCCCTAGGTCTCCACTGAAAATGGACCTGTGTCCAATTGGAATTTCCCAGTAAACAAATGTTAAATAAATAAATAAATAAATAATAGAAGAGTACGGCAAATCTTTTGAAATGCTTCTAAATGGCCTGGTCTTAAAGATCAAATCAGTATTGTTCCATTTTTAAAAATATAGGCTCTTAAAAGGTAAAAAATTGTTGATTATTTTGTGAAAAAGTTTTATATAAATTTTTATAATGTGTATTTTTTAAGGTTTAAAGGTGTGCTCTGTTTTTTGGGGTGTGTAATATAGGCTTAAACCTGTTGGGTGGCTACTTATCATATGAACCGGAGAGGATTTAAATTGAGGTTTTAATGGAGGATTTTCTCTGATGAAGTTTTGAATAATACAAAATGAAAGCACTCACCAATTATTATGTTTTTTATTTTAATAAAGTGTATGATTGTGTATTTCTAAGTTGTGATTATTGCCTGCAATTAAACAATGGATTTATGATACCTTCCGAGGTCTGTGGTTCCTGTTGGTTTAGTGTTTGTTGGCATTCACTCTGACAGGGCAGGATCACATCTGAGGTTCGCATCCATTCCTTCATCATGGAGCTTCAGTGCTTGACAGTTAAGCTCTGATGTCAGCCTCAAATCCTAACCAAATAGTACCCAGGTTTGACACCCTCAGGGATTTTGTCTCATAAGACTATGCTTCCCAGATCCATGTCAAGCTTGGCATTTGAGACTTTTGAGTGAGTACTTTCTCAGCCCAGAGAGAAGACTGCTGTATTGAAATCAGATCCTACCCCCCTTAAGATTTCCCAGGGTCCAGAGCCTACTCTTCTTGTCCCATCGGGACAGCCAGTGCCAAGAAGCCTTGATCCACTTTTTACAGGAAAGACCACGTCAACTTCTGAGCCCTTCCCTGAACAACCCATGGAGGAGGTATACAGGAATACAAACAACCAACAGTCCCAGCCTGGATTACCACATGGAATACACAAACTTCAAACGCTATAAACCATGTAATGCAGTTGGAGAAACACCATGACAGGGCTCAAACCAAACAAAACATCTTTATTATAAAACAATTCCAAACAAGTTAAGCACTTTCGTTTCTCCAAAACAGAAACTTCTTCAGAACAAATAATCATGACTCAGCCTAAGTATTTATAACAAACCACCAGTCATGTGCCATAGTCAAATTAGTCTAATAATTAACAATTAACTAATCACGCATAAATAATAATAATACATGAAATGTACTACAGTACAGTCTACAAATATTAAAAACATTATAATCAAAAATTTTTAACTTTAATAGACAACTAATAGATACTGAATCATTTAGTCTTGGCCAATTAGTAGCATTTAAAATCAGTTGCCAGTTTAATTCACATTTATCTAAGTGGTCAGCAGTAATAAATCCCCTTGTATCATTTTCTATTTGACATTCACTGCAAATTTAAACCCATGATAGGGCTACTCAACTATATTCCTATAAAGTGCATGGGTGTTTCTACATTTTTAATATCCATCAAATGCTCATAGACTCTTTCCTTAAACTTCCTCAAAGTTTTTCCCACATAGAATACTGGACGATATGATCTAAAACATGTCACATAAACTACCTGGTGTGAATCACAAGAAAAATAACCCCTAATATTATACCCGACACCCTAAATAAATAGGCAATCTGTTCTCAAAATGTAGGGACACTGCTTACATCTGCCACATTTCGCCATACTTGCTTTCCTCTTAACTACTACCTTGCTACTTTCTAATAGTTGATTTATTGATTTGTCTTTTTTATATATCATTCTAGGGGTACTTCCTAATGTATTAACCATGTGACTATTAATGGACAACATGGCCTAATTTCTTTCTAAAATGTTACCAGTAGTATAATTATCAAGGGAGAACATAGAAATAAAAGTTTTACAGTTGTCCAAACCACCTCCACCATATGTAGTACCCCGTGGTTGTACTTCTACTCTTCCCATTACTACACTATTGGCACTATTCATCTCATGGCCAAGGAGAGGGGTGGAAAAACATTACATTCTTTTACGCACCACTTCATCTTTGACCTAACCAAAAATTCACTAGGATAACCCCTCTTTCCAAACAAAGCTAATAATGCATCACATTCCTTACAAAACTCATCAAAATCTGTAATCATCCTAGCTAATCTGACCAATTGCCCTTTCACTACTGCCTTCTTCTAGAATCTAGGATGCCATCTAGTATAGTGCAGGTATGTGTTAGTGAAGGCTGGTTTCCTATAAATATTTGCCATAAAGGAACAGGAATCATGCCTTTTTATTAACAGGATATCTAAGAAAGTAATACTATTAATATTACAATTATAGGAAAACTTCAAAAAAATAAGTACTGTTATTAGTGCACTGAATAACCTCCACTAATTTTTCTTCTGATTCCTTCCATAAAATAAATATGCCATCCAGGTAACAGGTGTAGAAAACCAAGGAATCTTTAAATTCACTATTAAAAACAAACTTAGACTCCCAATTAGCCATCACTAAATTAGCAAAATTAGGGGCACAGTTGGCCCCCATTGCAGCACCCGTTACCTGCTTAAAAAACTGACCTTTAAATATTATGAAATGATTAGTCAGCACTATTTCAATGAGAATAGAAGCTAGCTTCACTTTATCCATAATCAAATCCCCTATATTAAACAAAACTTCCTGAAGCTACTCTAGTCCCATCATATGGGGAATAATTCAATAAAGATTGACCACATCAATGGTGACCATTAAATAACTCTCATTAAAAACAATGTCATTGAGTTTTGATAAAAACTGCCAGGAATCTTTACAAAGCTGAGATAACCTGTTAACAGAATATTTTAATAACAAAAATTTTGCAATAAAATAAGTTTTGGATTGATTAGCATCCACTATGGGGCGCAATGGTGGGTTGATTAAATCTTTAGGGATTTTCATTATACCAAAAATACTTGGAACCACAGGCCTACTATTATCCATAAAATCATAATCAACCATTCCATTAATAAATCAAACACTAAGCCATCAATTCTAGCATAGGCTATAGCAATTTCCTTACGTGCTGTCTCACAATGAGTATCATCTAAGAATAAATCATTCAATCCAGATCAAGAGCTTCCTTTGGTTCAGATGTGCTCTGAAATATCCTTCCTTAGAGCCTTCCAAGTGTTATAATAGGTGGGGACTCTGTCCCATTGAAGAAAGGACAGAAAAGACAGATACAAAAGCAATGTTTTCACCATAATTATAGATCTGTGATGTCTCTTTCTGTCCTTCCTGAACTACCCAGTTCCCTTTCTTTAGGTTGCCTTTTTTCATTTTTGTATGTGTATGCCAATTGGTTTACTTTGTTGCCTTGTTGTACTCCTGTTACTTTTTTCCCATTTTGAGGGCAAACTCGATTTGAAGTAGCTTGACCTATATACATCGATTATGGGTATGGAGATGAGCTAAGCACTGGAGCCAAAGTTTGGAAGTGCCTTAAATCAGATCGCTGTTGGATCTGAGACTCATACACTGAGGATCTATCATTATGGTGAGTACATAACTTTTGTTTATAAAATTATGAGAACTGTACATGTTCTATGAAAAGGATGGAAATGTGGTGTGTAGGGGAAAGGAGGCAGCTGTCAGTGAGAAAGCTAAGGAGTTTAGACTGGATGCACTTCTCAAGAATTTTTAAGAGTGGAGACAGCATGGCTATAGGCCTGAAGTTTGAGAGCTCATTTGAATTTCTATCTTTATATAGAGGAAGGATGTAGTACTTTTTCCATAGGGTTGGAACATAGCTCTTGATGATAGACTAGTTGATTAGGATAGCGATAGATAAAGTAATGGCATCTGCAGCAATTTTTAAGTACTTAGATGGTATGTTGTCAGGGGCAATGGTGTTGCATTTTCAGGTTAGTAATAATTTTTTATTGTATAAATTGAGACTGGATTGAATGCTAGTGTTTTAGGGGCTAACAAGGAAGGAGAGGAACTTGTGCCTGCCTGTTCTGAGAGTTTAATAAGAAAGGTCACTGTTTGGATGAAGTGGGAATTTAATTTGCTTTCAGTATGGTTCAATGAAGTAGGTGTAGGTTGTGTTGATGGAGTAGGTTTTAATAGCTGGTTGACTGTAGTCCAAAAGCTTTGGCGTTTTTGTCATTTGCTGCCTATACATTAATATTGTAGTTTTTTTTTATCACTTTTGATTTGATTTCTAGAGGAGTTTCTGAGATGTTTATAGTACTGATGGACAGTAATGGTTTTGACTTGCTTCCATTTTTTCCAGGCTATGTCTCTTTCTTTCTTTCATAAGCAGATAAGTATTTATTGAAAGTCAACGTGCGGATTCAATTTAATTATTGTCGTTAGGGTTTGTTCATTTAGTATGTTAAGGAAAATTGAGTTGAATACCTACAGCTTCATCAATTGGAGGGGTTTGAACAGTCTACCAGCTGACTGATTTTAATGCTGCAATGAATTGGTCCTTACTAAAGGAGGAGAGGTTATGGGCAACGTTGTACTGATGCTGATTTCAGTTAGGTTTATGATGCCTTATTGGGAGTTAGGTAGGTAATCACTTAAGATATCAGGTAAGGCACCTGTTGTTAGAATTTTGTCTGGGGCATTACAGAAAATCCAATCTAAGGCAGAGGCTCCCAGAGTTTTTGTAGTATCTTGAGAAAGATGAAATAAGCTGTGTGAAACCATATAGATTAATGACATTAGAAGTACTGTTAATGTCAATAGTCAGGACGGCGTAGTGGTGCAGTGGTTGCATTGTCGCCTCACAGCAAGAGGTTCTCTAGTTTGATTCTCTGCTGGGGTGCCTTCTGTGCAGAGTCTGCATGTACTCCCTGCGTTCATGTGGGTTTCGTCCAGGTGCTCTGTTTTCCTGCCATGTTACAGAGGCATACATCTGGAACATTTCTCCCCGGACCTCCACTGAAAATTGGCTTTGTTCCAAGTCGAACTTTCCCAGTAAACAAATGTTAAATAAATAAATAATAGTTTGTCAATCTATATTCAGGTCTCCAAAAATGATAGTCTCAACTGTGATGACAGTGGGCACATATTTGTCTAAAGTTACACCACTGTGTATATACCTTCCTAAATCCCAGGAGCATATTCTTAATGTGGTAGTTTCCTGGGTAGACAACTTCCCAAAGGGTATGATAATGCATTTTTTGGCACAGTTTCAGTCCAAAAGTTTAGCACCAGTTATTTGTTTGGAACAAACCTTTCCATAGGATGTCTAAATCATTTAAGGATTCAGTAACTGCCCTTAGCTTGCTGTCATCTGCAAACTTATTCAACCAGAAGCCTTTGATGTTGGCTTTTACTTCAGAGAAGTAGATGCCAAACAGGAAAGGTCCCATCATTGAACCCTGGGGACACCACTGGAGACTGGTCTCTTTATGGAGGTGGGATCCCTTATTTGATCTCCTGCATCCTATGTGTGCCCCAGCTTAAAATCCAGTGGGTGATGTAGGGGTTTATTCCCAGTTAATTTAACTTTTGTACTATGCCCAAGTGGGGGTTGTGTCAAAAGCCTTGGCCTAGTAGAGGTATGTGGAGTGTACTGTTTTACCTTCATCCATTGCTTTGGTAACCTTTTCAAAGACGTCCAGCAGGCTGAAAAAGCATGATGCTCCCTTGATGAATCCAAATTGAGATGGGTCTAATAAAGGTTCTTTATGCCTTTATTGATTAATTCCACAATAATTCTTTCCATGGCTTTGCATATGAGGCTGGTCAGACTTATTGGTCTGTAACTGCCTGAGTATGTTGAAGGCCCTCCATTGTGCAGGGGAATGACTGTTCTCTATTCACTTGGTACAAAACCTGTATTGAAGCTGATGTTGAACAGTGTTGTTTGGGGAGTGGCTACATTGTTCCTCATGCTTTAAGATTATTGCCAGGACCCATTGTTGCATTATTTTTAGTTTTTGATAGTGCTTTCATGACTTGGTGTTATGTGGTAGCTGGAGTTGGGTCAGTTTAAGGTATATCACTTGGAATAGATGGTGAAGGGAGAGAGGTTTAAGTCTGAGCTGAATTTATTGGCCAGTGGGTTAGCTATATAATCAGCCTCAGTGCAGGTGACATCATTATCAATCAGCCCAGCACATTGCTGAGTTGTGTTTTTGAGATTATAAATATAAATAAAATAGATGTTGTGACTGTCTTTGGCTTGGGTGGTTATTTTAGCCTCAAGCTTGGCTTTGGACGATTTTATTAAGCTTCTGAGTTGTTTGTTTAGTTCATTGATGAAGGCTCTATCATTCTGGGAATTACTCTTAATTTTGGTCAAAATTAATTTCCTTTTATTGTAAAGCTTGTAGATATTATGGTTCCACCAAGGGGATTTGCTTCTGAGGTTTGCCTTTCACTTGTTCGTACAGTGTACAGCTACATCTGTGCAGCCATTTACATGTTGGTATGATGGGGTGGTGTATATTCCTGAATATTTATCAGGGGTAACTGGGTTTAGTGGGGATTTGAAGCTTGCCAATGTGTCACTTGGGAGTAGCTAGTCTGTCTTAGAGAAATTTGTAAATGTACCTTTGGTGGAAGGTGTCTCTGGTTTAAATTTTATTTCAAAGGAGACAGCTTTACAGTCAGACCTAACAAGTGACAAAGATATACAAGGGAGGGTGCAAGGTGTTCCCATATTAGTTAGGACAAGATCGAGATGTTTTTCCAATAAGTAGGTACTTTGACTAATTTCTCCAAAGTGTTGTATTGGCAAAGTCCACGAATCTCTGTGCTTGTGCACTCGTGGTGATGTACAGAGATGGATCATGGTTAAATGGGGCCCTATGCAGGATAATGTACTAGGGTCTGCCACACATATCAATATCACGTTATTTTGACATCTCTCTCTAATTACCATAAAACACTACTCAAACCTGTCAGTGTGCATTCTATTTCCTTTGGTTTTACAAAAATAATAGAGATTTGCATTTAATTTAAAACTTTTATTTCAAAATTTACAGCAAAAACACTGACAGCCATTTGATTAAAAAAGAAAAAGCTCTCACATTGAAAACAGACTTACCATGAACAACTGTAAGGCTCTCTTCCTTTGAAACTCACATTTATTGACATTGCATCTGCTCAGCCATTAAACTGTAAGATACATGCTGGGATTGATAGTTAAATAGCATATAGTAAGGCATCAATTAGTAGTTATGTAAAGGATGCACAGATTCAAAAAAACAATGAATAAAGCATTTGCTAATAAGTGCCAAAGGATCTTTTACATCCATCTGAGCTACCCCAACGCAAATAGATGGAACCTGAGTTTGATATATATTCTATAGTTTTAAAATGCTACAATACTAACACAAGTATTAAACATTTTGCTGCTGTGGTGTAAAAAAGGTATGATTATCTACTTCATGAAACAAAATGTATTTTTGTAACCGTAAGCCACCTGCAATGCCCTCTGGTAACTTGTTTTCTGGATATCGTTTGGTTACACGTCCAGTTTACATTACTTATACTGTTTTCACTGGTTTGGGATGAGGTTGCTCGCAGCAAGTAATTTACTTGCATTTGTTGAATTTTTGATCTTTTTTGTGTACCAACACAGCAAAAGTCACATATAAATGGGGTGTATGCAAAAACTGAAAAAGAAATAAAAACATGAGAGTCTCTGCCCTAGTTCTAATTATGTCATAGCAGTCCAGTTCCTAGCTTTAAAGTGGAATTTAAAGTACTGTAGTTGGTTTGCTGATTGCTGAGTGTCACACTGGTGTTTTAGCCAAGGGCATACCATAATGCAAGCTATGCTGTAAGAATCCACTACTACTAAACATGAATTCAGCAAGCTGGCCTTAGAAAACTTTACTTCATTAATAGTTTTGTAAAATGAAAATCACTGATCATATTAATTTTACAGTTCCAGTCCAGCACCCTTACTCTTTGTCAAAGGACAAATTAGGGTGTTCAGTAAGAATATTCACACTTAAACGGATAAACAAGCCATGAAGCTGTAGGACAAAAGGGAAAGCAATACATGGAATAGTGTCAGCCAACATTATTATGCTTATGTAATAAGTTACTGGAGCATTCTGCATCTAGTCTATATTTAGTAAGCACAAACAGACAGGAGGGGAGGGTGGCCTAATGGTTAAGGTGTATGCCTTGCAAACAGAAAGTGTAGGGTTTGAGTCTCACACAAGATAATTAACTAGGTGTAAAATGGATCGCAAGGGTAGTTAGCTTAGTACTAATCCATGATCCAAAGAAAGAGCATACTTTTTAATGTGTAACTTTAGTAAATCTTAGAACTATTTTCTGCACTTCAAACTTCTGCAGTCATTCTTCTTTCCATATGCAACTGTCTTTCACTGAACTTAAATGGAACAAATTGATGACAGAAATTATGTATAAGCTTGCACGCTCAATTAACTGCATCACATTTCCCTAACCCAGCACAAAGTATATCTTTAGCTGCATGCATGATAATAAAACCAGGGTGATTACACTCATAAAGCAAACAGTTATGAGAAATATGAACTGAGTCGCAGTTAAATATCACTCAGTAACATCCCTGTGCATTTAACCACAGTGTCACTATATGACACTAGCTCATCTGCCCCTTGAGTTCAGATTTCCAAAGTTTATTTCCCTTTGCAGATGTTCTATGTTAATTACATTTTTATTGCTAACTAGAGTTCTGACATTCAGCTATCTCTTATACAGCTAGCTGTGTAGCTGAAACACTCCTCCTGTTGAGGTAGTAATCCACATATTTAATAGTTGGGAGAAATGTCAGCAGAGGTGGAATACAGTCATCCAACCCTTGGCAACACCCTCTCAGCAAGCTTTGACAAAAAACGAAAGGAAGAAAGAAATGATTTTCTACACATCTCCGACACTGACAGCTATCTGAAGCTTAAACTGCATTGCAACCTTGGTGAAATGCTTGACATGACAACATTTACTTTTCAGTAGAACTAAACTACAACTAGATCATTACTGCAGTCAAGGTGTATATTTGGATCTGATGTTGGCTTTTCTGTCTGTTCCTCAATATATGGGTCTTGGTGGATCCAACTTTGGCCACTTTCAAGCTTCTGGATCCGGCACTCAGGCTTCTTCAGTTATTCATAATTTCTGGTGTTATGCAACGTACCTCAGATCTCCGTTGCTACCACAAGTGTGTGATGGATCTATGGATGACTTGGAGATAAGTGAATAATATTTGACAAAATTTTGCATTTCTTAGTTTAAAACTTTTTGATTACTGTATATTAATATATGTCACATATTCTATCCCTCTCCTAACCTTCCTTTTCTCTGCTTCTTTCCTTTGTGCACTATTTTTTTTTGTGTAGAATGTTCCTTTATATATATATATGGGTCCCCTTCATATGATCGAACTTTCTAAAGTTCGACTTTCATATGGCCAAGACATTATGATCAAACTTTTGAAAGTTTGAATGTTCTTAACAGAGATCTCCTTGCACACAGAATAGGAAGATTTCCCATTTCCGCACTGTAGTGTGATCTCGGAGTTGGTATATATAAATAGCAGGGGGTGTGTAGGGTGCAAACTGTTCAGGTAATTTTTTTTTCTTTTTTTTACTTTTTTATTAGATGTTCGAACTTTCTAAAGTTAGATCATATGGTCTTGGCCATATGAAAGTCAAACTTTTGAAAGTTCGATCATCTGAAGTAAACCCACATAACTACGGGTCGACCTGAAAGTATCGAAAGACAGCATTGTCAAAGACCACTTCATCTAGATGCCATCGCCGAATTCCCTAAACATCAAACATCCAGAACATAGAAAACTAACCCCCAGGAAGAGAGCCACTTGGCCACTATTGTGAACCTTGTCCTTCCTCCACTGCACTGCGATCTCGGAGTTAGTATATTTAGTTAATGACACTCCATATACAGAACCTGTGGATATGAACACCTACTGGCTGACAGGTTCAGTGAAAACTTCACTCCCCTGTCCCTGCCACATATACCCCAAAGCATCCCTAACACCTGTCCCCTACCTGCTATCTCTGAGGAGCAGATCTTAGATACCCTCTCCAAGGCCAGAAACACAGCCTCTATGGGAACAGACAACATCACAGGCTGTGTTCTACATGGGTTAGAACAGGAATTAGTATCACCATTGGGCATATTTTTAAATCACAATCTAAGCACTGGCTTCATCCCAGTATAATGGAAAACAGCAACCATCATCCCTTTGCACAAAGGGGGTGCATCCACGGACCCTGGGCACTATAGACTCATTAGCCTGACCAGCCTTATCTGCAAGACCTTGGAATGAATCATCATGGACCTTATTAACAAAGATATAGGAAATATCCGAATGCTTGACCCCACCCAGTTTGGCTTTGTCAAGGGGGGATCATGCCTCTTAAACTGGGTGGACTTCCTCAAGACAGTTACCAAAGCCCTAGATGGGGCAAATCTGTGTGTTTGGCCTACCTAGACATAGCCAAGGCCTTTGACACAATCCCTCACTCAGGCATAATTGATAAACTCACCCAGCTGGGTATTAACCCATATATTGTCAGATGGGTTGTAAAATGGCTCACTGATAGAACTCATACAGTCAAAATAGGGGACTCCACCTCCTCCAGCAGACACGTAACCAGTGGTATTCCACAGGGATTGGTTCTGGGACCCCTACTGTTCGAAATCTGCTTCTCTGAAGTACAGGCTAAAACAAAAGGACTGTGGCTGACAAAGTTTGCTGATTACTGCATACTGGGAACGATCATTAAAACCCCTAGTGATGTCAACATCCTGCAAGAAGGTCTTACGCAGACTAATGACTGGTGCCAAAGCCATGGTCTTAAACGTAATGCAAAAAATGCATTATCATCTTCTGCAGCAAGGGTGATGTTCTTGCAAACTACCACATCAATAGCAATACCCTAAGCACACAGTCAGTGGTGAGAGATCTGGGCACACAGGTCAACAGCAATGTTATATTCGATCAATATGTCTCCACAGTGGTAAGAAAGGCATTTTATATTGCTCATTTCATAAGTAAGGGCATTGCCTCTAGGAAAAAAGAGGTTATAACCTCCCTGTACTCTTCCTTCATTAGGCCAATAATGGAGTACAACGCTTCCTTTAGTATGCTCCTTTCCAAACACCTGCAGCAAATGGAGAGACCACAGAGGTTCCTTACAAAGAAAATTAAGGGTCTTCAAGACCTGTCTTATGCGAACAGGCTGAAATCATTGTCAATTTACTCTGTGCTGTACAGACTGCTTAGAATCAACCTGTGCCTTGCATATGGAGCAATCTCTGACCCAGCTTTAATGGAAATGCTGCACATCCACAAGTCAAATGGCACACAGGTCATTCACTCAAAGGAACTTAACCTGGTATGTGACATCAACAGAACTTGCTGGAAAGACAGATTTGCCTAACAGAGGTTGCCCCACCTTTGGAATAAGCTTCCTATTCATGTTAAACAAAGCCCCTTGTTGGCCCTATTTAAGTGTAATTTGGATGATTGGAAGGGTAACCAGAAATTCACCCCAGGGGTTCCACCTGTGTCACTCTTGGACAGGGGCAAAAGATGCTGAGTTTAGTGGCTGCTTGAACCAGACACCCTTGGGAACATGGGTTAAACTTGGATAGGCTTGTAAGGGCCCTGGGACCTTCAGCCTAGTAACCTCCTATGATCCTATGAAAACAGTAAACTACAGATGAAAAAGTGCAGATCAAACTCAAAATAAGGTTAATTTCCTGTTCAGCTCAGCTTTGGATGGCTTGACTTCAAGCAGAAACAAGCTGGACCTCTGGCAAAGGATGCCAAATGCAGAGGCTAGTCTGGGCTCCTTGAATTTAATTATCAACCATTTTTTTTCAACTGTTTTTTTCTTCACTACTTCTGTTTTAGATTCCAAACCCTTTCCCTTTTCCTAGAGGCAACATCAGTTTCAGGTATTTCACATAACACCAAGGATTAGGGGTAAGGGGAAGAGCCTGAATACCGGATACATAAGCTTGAAAGGGACTCGGATCCAATGTGGATCTGAGACCCCTAAGTTTAGGAAGGACAGAAAGAGAAAATGCAAATCTATTGTTATTGTGAATACATAACGTTCATTTTTCTTATACTAAAATGCCCAGTGGGTGCCATACATAATCATCTTACTCAAGATTGGATCCTAATATTAACTTTCTTTGCTCTTTTTACACTTTACTTTCCTGACTGCTTTTACGCAAACTGCAGACTGTAACCCAGAAAAGCCCCTGGATCTCTACACTCACCCAGTTAACAAATAAAGGTGTGAATGTATTTTTAAGTCAGTCAGAATGTATACACCTTGATTTCCAAATGCAATTTCAACCTGCATAAACAACTTTGTGATATTACTAATATTTTCACTAATTATTTTAACAAAGAAGTATGTTAGCTGATAGTAAAATGTGCATTATTTATATTTAGACAGTGTGATTGTTTGGTGTTGGCCACTACTCTTACATTGCTAGAAAAGTATAACTGGTAGAGAAGGCTGGAAAAAACATTACATTCCTATATTTTGTGTGAATAAGAACAAATGTGTCTGCACAACCACAAAACACTCACATCTCACTTCCATAACAAACAGTCATTTTCACACAATGGAATCAATAAAACATTATTGAATTATGCAACACAACATATAGGAAACCACAAGATAATACTATTTTTGTTTTCCCTTTAACTCAATAAAATGACTCAGCTGTTAAACCATGGTTTGAAACTAATTTGATCATGCCGCACCGAAAACAAAGAACCATTTATGATCCATTTATTCTATTTGCCTCTATAAGCAAAATGGCAGAAAATAACTACTCTAAGAAAAATGCTCTACTAAAATACAAGTATCACAAACACACACACACACACACACACACACACACACACACACACACACACACACACACACACACACACACACACACCCACACCTTTAGAATCAAGTTCTGTTATGTGAATAAACCACAATATTTAATATGGAAACATTTGGCTCTATATTATACATTATTACATTATATAATTAGACTGCACATCACAATAACAAGTCATTACTACATTTTCAAGTAGCAGACAATATACTAATTATTTGACTATAAACAGAATGGAGGTTGGGGGAGAACTCTAACAAGACTTCTAATCCATGCAATCATGTGCCTTTCAACTTCTTAGACCAGGAATATGGGGCAAAGGCAAACATAATGGGGGGATATATGTCCAAAATTGAGACAGGTTTTATATATTGCACTAATACGCTTAGATGTTAGAGTAACAGGTTTTGCTTTAGCATTAACCAGATTGTTTAATGAAATTTTGGAAAGTGAGAGGATGCCTGAGGAATGGAGAAAAAGTGTTTTGGTACCGATTTTTAAGAACAAGGGTGATGTGCAGAGCTGTAGTAACTACAGAGGGATTAAATTGATCAGTCACAGCATGACGTTATGGGAAAGAATAGTGGAAGCTAGGTTAAGAAGGGAGGTGATGATTAGTGATCAGCAGTATGGTTTCATGCCGGGAAAGAGCACTACAGATGCAATGTTTGCTCTGAGAGTGTTGCTGGAGAAGTACAGAGAAGGTCAGAAGGGGTTGCATTGTGTCTTTGTGGACTTAGAAAAAGCATATGACAAGGTGCCTAGAGAGGAGTTGTGGTATTGTATGAGGAAGTAGGGAGTGTCACAGAAGTATGTAAGAGGGTAGTGTGACAGCGGTGAGGTCTGCAGTGGGAGTGATGGATGCGTTTAAGGTGGAGGTGGGATTACATCATGGATCAGCTCTGAGCCCTTTCTTATTTGCAATGGTGATGGACAGGTTGACAGACGAGATCAGACAGGAGTCCACGTGGACTATGATGTTTGCAGATGACATTGTGATCTGTAGTGAGAGTAGGGAACAGGTGGAGGAGACCCTGGAGAGATGGAGATATGCTCTAGAGAGAAGAGGAATGAAGGTCAGCAGGACTAAGACAGAATATATGTGTGAGAATGAGAGGGAGGATAGAGGAATGGTGAGGATGCAAGGAGTAGAGGTGGTGAAGGTGGATGAGTTTAAATACTTGGGATCAATAGTTCAGAGTAATGGTGAGTGTGGAAGAGAGGTGAAGAAGAGAGTACAGGCAGGGTGGAGAACAGTGTCAGGAGTGTTTTCTGACAAACGAGTACCAGTAAGAGTGAAAGGGAAGGTCTACAAGAGGGTAGTGAGACCAGCTATGTTATATGGGTTGGAGACAGTGGCATTGACAAAAAGGCAGGAGTTTGAGCTGGATGCGGCAGAGTTAAAGATGTTAAGATTTGCATTGGGTGTGACAAGGGTGGACAGGATTAGGAATAAGTATATTAGAGGGTCAGCCCAGGTTGGAAGGTTTGGAGACAAAGTCAGAGAGGCAAGATTACGTTGGTTTGGACATGTGCTGAGAAGGGATGCTGAGTATATTGGGAAAAAGATGCTAAGGATGAAGCTACCAGGTAACAGCTAAAGAGGAAGGCCTAAGATAAGGTTTATGGATGTGGTGAGAGAGGACATGCAGGTGGTTGGTGTGACAGAGCAAGAAGCAGAGGACAGAAAGTAATGGAAACAGATGATCCGCTGTGGTGACCCCTAACGGGAACAGCCGAAAGAAGATGATGATTCTCTCTCAATGGCTCTATATGTCACAAGTCAAAACAGTGCAATGTAGCAAGAGAACAGATACAATTTTTTTAATGTAATGTTGATGTTTGTGGGGCCGCCTAGCTAGAACCAGGCTTTGTGCAGAGGTATAGGTTGCCTTGTGCTGTATCTGTCCCTGTTGATGTAAGTTTTGAAGTCTATAGTTGGACAGTTTAAATAACTTAGGAAAATTGTACTGGGTTTAATACTGAGTGATTCCACTTCCTTGTAATAAGTGTTGTGACTTTTTTCGATCATAGATAGAGTTCTGTAGCTAGCTAGCATATGGTATGAAAGCTGTGTTATGGTTGTTTGGACATGAAGAGACTCCAGTGCATCATGCTTTACCAGCCTTGATGTGAGTGCAGTCTGCACAGATAGAGTGCTCTCCACAATTTTAAACCCAGTCTCAGTCACTACAAAGATGTCTGTGCCCTCCAGGCTGAGGAAGGCTTGTAGTGACTGGAGTCACTTGTTTAGGCTCCAAAATTTAATAAGCTTATATTAACCATCTAAGAATAGGAACAATATATGACACATCTCCTGGCTTGCTGCTGCAAAACACAAAAGACTGTTTTCCTCCATTAACATTGCCTCCTGTATTGCTGTTACAAACACAGAAGACTTGGCTTACAACATTAACTTTAGTTCCTGCAAAACACTGATGTGATGTTGTCCTTTTCATCTGTTCCTCAACTGATGGGTTTTCGGATCTGACCTCAGATCCAACTTCTGCTGCTTCTCTAAACTTCAAGATGCAGAGCTCAAGCTCCTCTCCAAACCCATAATCCCCTCCTGTCCCTCAGATCTTATTTGCCACTCATTTAGTTCAGATGTGAGTCACTGGCTCAGGATCACCTCAAGTTGAGTCTTTTTCTTGGTATACTTATGACACCTTCTTTGTTGTGGTCATTATATTTACTATTGTTACTATCTTTGAGACCCCATTCTTACAAAACAAACAAAAATATTTTTAACAGTTTTCACTTCTCATGCTTTTGGTGCCTGTTCTGTTGTTTTCCCTTTACTAGTTTGCTAGCATTTTTTTACACTTGTTGGTATCTCTTAGGATTTATAGTGTTTTTGGACTAATACCATTGTTGGTAGAGTTGTGAACTTTTTCTTTTTAGGTTGTTTTGTATTTTTTATTATGCTAGATAAACCAGCTGGTTTTAAAAAACATGTGGCTTATTGTCATACATTTTCAAATTTTTATGCACACTTTAAATGTGTTTACTGCCTGGGCACTCCATCTCAAAAAAGACTGTTCAATTTGTATGGCCTTTGGATACTGAGCCATTATCACATGCAGAAATAAGTTGATTCTTAAGGGTTTTTTACCTGCATGAGAGCTTTCATGATCTTCTTCTTCTCCTTCTGTTGATGGGGCATCCCCATCTGGGAAGAATTGCTTGGAAAAACATAGAGGGGGCAGGAGTGCTAGGCACAAAGGAAAGGGCAAAGAAGGAAGGAAGCAATCCCCTGCCTGCTCTCCTTTTCCATTACCATTTTCAGCTCTGACTGCTAAATGACCTAAGTCTTCATATCCTACAATTTCTCTGGAAGTTTAAAGAAGGTATCAAAAGTTGCTGCTTATCTCAGACTGCAGGGTTATTCCAAGGCTCCTCATCTACCAAAGCCAAAGTTTTTGCAAGGGCTTGTCTCCCTGAGAGTGTATTCTCCTTTTCTTCAAAAAAGGGCTTTGCAAAAGTCTTCCAGGCCACCTTCCACCTCTTTTTCCCTAACATCTACCAGAAGCTTGGCAAAAGCATATGTGGATAAAACGATGAGGAAATTCTTTAGGGTCCACATTCAGGAAGGAGTTCTTATGGCTGTGTCTCCCATTAGTCCCGTGAGCTTTGGCCACTATTCCTTACTGATGGCTACTTCTATTATGATCTTTCCTCTGCTTTTGGGATTTTGGGTCCAAGATTTCCACCTGGATTATCAGAGTCAGACCCGAGGATGTGGTCATCTTCAGCTCCGGCATCTTCTCTGATTCGACCGGCTCCAAAGTGTTTGGACCTGGATGGACCTTGAAGCTAAAGCTTCAGTGCAGAGTGCAGGGGTAATGGGTTAATCTCTGAAGCTGTCAGAGTCTAAACTTCTTCCCGGAGCTTCAGAGCTTGGCAGTTCAGTCCCTGCATTGGTCTTGGAGCAGGGTAGGGTTGGTCTCCTCAGTCACAAGGTGTGGCAGCTTTGGATTCCCCCTGGTTTCTACTTTTCAAGGCAGGCAAGAGATCTGTCTCCAGTGCTGCAGACCAGACATCTCTATTCCTCTCAATTCCACCCATTCTACAGCTGGTAGCCCTGGGTAATGAACATGCACATTCAATTCCATTGGGACAGCCAGTTCACCCTATCCTTGAGACTGTCCTCATTCAGGACATCCCTCAGTCTTCCAAGTCCTCTCCGGAACTTCCCCCATGCAGGGTCCATGGAAACACCCATGCAAGAGGAGGCACATTCACTCCACTTAGGAGTCTTTAACCAAAGACACTGATTTCATTGAAGAGGAAGGGTACCCCAGATTCCCTCTTGACAACATCTCTTTTGGGGAGATCTGTAAACTTTTGAAACAAAAAGGAGGCTAGTCTTCTGAAGCCCTTCTCAGGGGAAATTAGTGCTTCTTGAGGCTTTTGGTTCTGGCTTAGCTTTTTCATTGGTGGTTCCCCTGACAGATGAAAGATGGATTTGATCATTCACTAGACATGGAAGGAGCCATAACATTGCAGAACTAATTCCCAGAAAGCCAGATAATTACCTTGCTGTTCTTAAAGAAAGTCCTTACTAGAGCAAGGGCCTGGTAGTGGATATCATGGTAGCAGCTGCAGCTACCAAGAAGAAGCTGAATGAAGAGAGATGATCTGTCCATCCCCCTACTATAACGTCTAGGACCTTGGACACATTTGGGAAGTGAGTTTACTCTTCAGCTACCATTGCATTAAGGTCGCTGAATTATTTGGCAAATGACTAGGTTTTAGAGATACCTGACAAAAGAGCTCTTCAAGTCTCTGTCTGGGTCCATGCTTGCATAAGATGGGAAAACCATGGATTCTCAGCTGGCTACTCTTCAGCCCCTTTTGTATGCATCCATATGTCACATATTCAGTGCTACAGAAGGTATTTTGAGAGCTCCGGGTACAGGCATACTGTAAGGATGCATGCCTAGGTGATCTTATGTGATTTCATGGAGTCTTTTAAGACATCTTTTACAAATGCCTCTTTTGATGGCTCAACTCTGTTCCGCCCCCAGATTAAAGACACACTGTTTAGAAACAAAAAGGATGGGAAAACTCTTTCTGCCATAGGAATATGGTTTTCTACCTCCAGAGAATATTCTGCAGAAACCAGAAAGGGGGTAAAAAGGTGTGGTTCTGGAAGTCCTAAGGGTTATCCCAGGACTGTTCTGGAGATGGATCTCTCTGAGGTGGGGGGTATTCTAACTGTAGACATCACCCTCATGGCAGAGGATGCTTGGTAACACAAGACAAATCACAGTTCTCACTAGTACAGTCTCTGGAATTCATAGGAGCCCACTTTAACATGACCATTCAGATAGCAAGGTTACCAGAGATCAGGTTATCCATGGTATGCAACCAGGCTCTGCAGCTTCTTTCTCATCAGACACCACTTGCCAAACTTGTTCTACAACTCTTGGGGTCAATGGGAGGATTCATTACCTTGTCCCCCTTGGCAAGGTATTACACAAGACTGTTAAATTTGATGCCTGCAGTTCAATGGTCCATCAGATACAAGCTCATACATTTTTCAGTTCACTTAAATATCTGCAGGGCTCATGTAGCTCAGTGGATTCAATCTCCAGAAGTATCCCAGGGTTGACCATTTGTCTCTTCTCCTCCCAAAGCCACAGTGGCCACAGATGTTTCCCACCCAGGGTGAGGGGCATTACATGAGGAAGTTGATCCAAGGTACCCGGTCCACATCAGAGGCCAATCTTCACATCAGTGTCTGAGAGATGAGGGCAGTTTTCCAGATGGACAACATGTCAGAAGTCTGGTACATCAACAAACAAGGGGGAACACACTCCTACCCGCTGTGTCGAGACTTGATGAGAGTGTGGTAGTAGACGATATCTTCCAACCACTTTCTAACAGCAATGCACATACTGAGTCCAATGTCTTAGTAGACTGATTGAGTAGGTATATTCTCCTACCTCATGAGTGGTCTCTCAAACCAACAGTGGCAACAAAAATCTTTCATCAGTGGGGCCAGCCTTGCTGTGATCCTTTTGCTTCTCCTGCCAGTTCCAAATGTAGTAGGTTCTTTTCTGTGATCCCCCTGATGTGGGAGTCACTGAGAGATGCTCTGATTCATTATTGGGCCTACAGTCTCCTATATCTCTTTCCACTAGCCACTCTAATCCCAAACTTTCTGCAGAATGCATTACAAAGAAAGATCACAGTCATCCTCATTGCCCCTTTCTGGCCTCATTAGGTGTGGTTCCCTTTCTTTGGCCTCATCTGGTGCACCCCCTTGGTTTCTGAACCCGATTCCAGATCTCCTATCTCATCTGTCTGGAATCCCTCATCTAGGCCTTCAAGCCCTAAAACTAACTGCATGATTTTTCCACTTCCAAGGATGGTTAGTCAGTCCATACTTTCTTCTCAAGTGGTCCACATTCTCATTTCTTCTCAGCAGCCATCCAGTAAGAAAGTTTACAAAAGTAAATGGAAAAGATTTACAATTTAGGCCTCTTAGAGGAATTTAGATCCCTTTTCAGTTCCTATAGTAGCAGTATTAGACTTTCTCACTACCATTTTCCATTATAGAGCAAGTTCAGCTAGCAGCAATTTCAGATTTTCAGATTTTCACATTAGAAAGAATCATGCTTCCTTAGCTTCACATTATATAAAGCTTTTCTCAAAGGTAACTTCCTTTGAAGACCTTCTCTTAAGGAACTTGCTTCTCCTTGGGACATGATTGTCTTACTCCAAGTTTTAACCCAAGCTCCATTTGAACCTGATTATAAGGTGAACTTAAAATTCATGACTTGGAAAACTCTTTTCCTAGTTGCCATTACCTCAGCTAGTAGAGTATTGGAACTCCAAGCCCTATCTTCCCAACCACTGTATATCATATTTCACAAGGACAGGGTACTGTTATGCACCAACCCTTTCTTTTTGCCTAAAATAGCCAGATAGACTTCATTCAATCAAAGTATTAATTTACCAGTTTTCTTTCCAAGTTTTTCTAATAGGGGAGAATGCATGCTCCATTTGTTAGAGCTGCATAGTCAGTTACCTTTCTACCTCCATCAAACCAAACTTTTCAGAAGGTTAGACCAATTGTCAGTATCCTTTTCTAAAGCTAAGGTGGGACAGGGTGTTTCAAATGTTACCTTAGCTGGATGGTTGACTAGTCGAATCTCCCATGTTTATAAGGAGAAGGGTTTGACTCTGCCTAAATCCCTTAAGGCACACTCAGCAAGATCAGTTTCTACCTCTTCAGCCTTCTTTTCTTAGGGCATCAGTTGATGACATTTGCCACTGGTATCTGGTCTAATGTTTATCTCTTCATTTCCCATTACAAATTTGATTTGTTTTTCAGAGATAGGGTTACGTTTGGTTATGCCATCATTGGAACATCCTTCCATTAGACCACCCTTGGAGTTAACTGGGGACTCTGTTCCATCAGTTGAGGAATGGATGGAAAAAAAACAACATTAGATATGAATGCTATTTACTTACCATAATGATAAGATCTGTGCTGTCTGTTTCCCTCCTTCCTCAACTTCCCTCCCTCCTTCCCCCTTCCATTTTATGGAAAAGATTTACTTTTTGGCTTCTGGTCTGATGGTATCATTTGTCATATGGCCAGGATGTCAAGGTCTTTCAGCTCCAGAGCAGATTTCTTCCTATCCCCTATGTGACCCTGTGCCAGTCTGTAGTGATACATTTTTATTCTTCTTGCTCTATCATTGCATTGTTAGACAGGAGGGTATTATGGATAAGGGGAAGAACCCGAGCTACGGATCCTAAAGTCTGGAGAAGTGGCCACAGTTGGATCTGAGGTTGGATCCAAAACTTCATCATTTGAGGAAGGACATCCTAGTAGAATATCTATTATTATGGTAAATACATAACATTCCTTTCATTGACTAAAAGTATTAAAACCATGGCAGTTGCTTATTAAACCTTGTTTGCAAAACAAGCACTAACTTTCATGCTGTTTCATACAAATACTTTCAGCACACATGCACTCATATGCATATTTGCATCACACAAATATTCAAACATATATTCAAAAAGATAAATCGCACACATTAACTAAATAGATTCACACTCACACAGTGAGATTACAGTAATGATATTCTGTTTTTATGTTTTTAATGAGGGAAGCAATATATTCTGTTAGCAACAATAATTATGAAACCAATGCTGTTGGTGGTGGTGGGGCACGGTGGTAAGGAGAAATGGCACCTAAGGAATTAATGTGTGTGTGTGTGTGTGTGTGTGTGTGTGTGTGTGTGTGTGTGTGTGTGTGTGTGTGTGTGTGTGAAAGAGAATACTTTTTTGGCTCCCTGATGAGTGGTCCCGAAATGGGATTTGGCTTTTTCCTCAACTTGGTGGTTGCCAAACTGGGGAAGAGCAGGGGGTACTAGATGAGCCAGCTATGGCCTCATGCACACATGCTAATTCATATTTTCCATAAAGTGCACAGTTGAGTGATGGTAATTTACCCATAACAGATGGCTTGTAGGAAGTCTGGCAGACAATGTATAGAAGCAGGAAGTGCTGATGCATACATTTTGAATAAGGGACATTTTTGTGTTCTCTCTCTCTCTGCAGAAACCTGCAATAATGGTAACCAATAATACAAATCTGGAGATTCAGAGTAATATGTAATATTTAATACTGAGTTTTAAAGGATTGAGACATACTCTGGGATTCAGAAACATGCTTAGGACAATGATGGAATACCAGCAGCAGGTACAGTTTGCAGCAAGATGCAGTCCAAGGAAAATGTCAGTAATAGAGCTGAAAATCTGTAGCTGAGGTCACTGCAAATTAGTAAACCCACTCATGCTATGAACACGACCTGTGGTGAAGGAGGAGAACTCATGGTCATGGGTAGGAGTGTGATGAGGAAGACTGGCAGAGAGCATGCATGATGCAACATAGTATGTATACAGTGCTAAGATGTGGCAAGAATGAAAAGCATGCACTCTACTTTAAAAGGTCCACTGCAGTGATATTTTTTTTCCATAAAAAAAGGGGAGGGAATGGATGTGGTCTTTGCTAGGACTATACTGCAGGGACTCCTGGGCTCTTTTCCTTTTTCCTCCTCTCTTTGTATCTTAGCGCTGGTATTAGTGTCGTATAGCTTAGGACACTGCAGCAGTGACCTAATGATGAACATAGCATGGTAGTGTAACTAAACTTATCATAATAATAGATGTTTGACTAAATTACTTTTACTGTACAAGCACCCTCCTTCCACCCCCCTTCTTTTTCTTGTGTTTTATGCCAGGGTGTGGATATTTTTTTTTCCTTTCTCCTAGCACATACCTAGATTGTAGGGACTTTAGCCTCCATTACACTGAGGCATGAAAGCTCTGAAGGTTTGGTGCCCTAGCTGTTGTCTCCATACTGCTCTTCTCAAGCTGGAAAGGGGTTAGGGGATGTGGAAGGTACCCAAAAGCTTTGGGAGCTGGCTGCTCATTCAGTCCTTAACAGGATAAATCCCATAAAACTTATGCTACTGCAACAGTACTCTGAACATCTGCTGTTACAGTAAGTTGACTTACACAACTGTTCTTTTTACATTTGTAATGTTCTGACTTTGCTTTAAGTAATTTTTCTATCCTTAGTAAGTGTGTGTTGGTACTATCACCAGTTTACCTATCTACATTGCCAATTACTGACGTCACTCATCCTGCCCTCTGGTTGACAAGAGATACTATACACATAATGAAAAACGGACAGAGCTTGGAAAACATGGCATACCAATAAGATGCAGCCTAACAATGAAACATATTGACACCTATGTAATAAGAGAAAGTAACACATTAGTATTAATATAAAATTACCATCACAGACAAAAAGAAATCCAACAACCCCCCCCCCAAAGGGGTCTATATTAGAAAACCGAAAGTTGCTTTCAGTGAACGCTCACATGAGCGAAAATGCTGGACATCGAAAGGGTGTTTGTGAGGTCGTGGTACAGTGCGGAGTGGGATATTTGCCCTTTCTTCACTGTAGTGCGATCTTGCAGTTGGAATATATAGTTAGCGGTGTGGGGGTGGGTGGGGGCGCATGTGAGCATTTGCTGAAAATAACTTTCTAATATAGACCCAAAAAAAGAAATATGGTCATCTATTAACAACATCCTTTGGCCAGATAAACTCTTTCAATCTAACCTCTGCCCAAATGAAAGGCATCTAAACTTTGCCAGTTCATTCAATTCATGCTTCATTAATGCAGTTATATCCCTGTTATACAGCTCATTAAGCGTGTCACCACCCCTTCCCTTCATCAACACATTAACAGTCCAAACACTTTCTCCCTCAAACTGTTTAAGCTGCAGCTATTAAAAAGTTCATATCAAAAGTTAAACCGGCTACTCTTGCCACATCTCCCAGCAGAATACCTCCAGCTATCATCTGAAGCTATAGCATATCCTCATCCATATTTGTCAATAGATCCAATGTAGAATATCGCATCCTTCTGATATAGAAACAGTCTAACATAGTATTACTTCTTAAAGGCAGTAACTATACTGATCACTGCAACAGCAGACAAGTTGTTATACTACCCTTGTTTTCCAACATTCTTGAGAAGTGTGTGCAATCTCAGATTCTTCTTTTTTATGTTTTTATTATTACATATTTTTATATGCTTTGCATGTGTTCCAGGTTCTGTGTTTTAATATATATATATATATATATATATATATATATATATATATATATATATGTATGTATATATATATATATATATATATATATATATATGTGTATGTCTTAATATGCCTTAAAATGTTTTTTGACTATGTTTTAGGTAGTAGTATTTATGAAATGCATTTTAATTATTGGTCAGATGACTGGATTTTGAATATGACTGGATGGCATTTTATACATCAGCTGACTAACATTGTTGATTATACATTGTGCTGAAAAATAATTTTGTGGATTTGAAAGCTTCATTAAAGTGTTTTATGGTCAGACTCCTAGCTTTTTCTTTTATTGGACGGATGTTTGCTTGTTGGGGTTCATTTGGCTGCCTGCTAGAGTTTTTGCTTTGATTGCATTCTCAGATTCCTCAGAGCCTTGTCTACAACTACTTTCTATCCCATTCACAGCATGACATCAACCCAGCCACAGTACTGCCCCAGCTTTGTTAACTTTCCCGAACAGTATAAATCAAAAGAGCCATGATGGAATACTGATCAACTCAGTCTTTCTTGATCTTACAAAACATTTGATACTGTCTCACACTTCTTGTCCTGATCATACTCGCACAATTAGATCTCTTGACCAACTATCTATCTTGGCTTGACAGCAAACTCTCACACAGATCTCAATGTGTGTAATGGAAAAATAATGTATCCACATCTCTTCCTGTTACTGTCAGAGTCCCCCAGGGGTCTGTTCTAAGACCCCTACTATTCAATGTATTTATCATTGACATTAGTCTACTCAAATCTTCTGCTGCCCTTATCCAATATGATGACAATTCAGCTATCATCTGCCCTGGCTCCCAACTATCTCTTAGATGCAAGAGCTGACTCAAATATTTTGCATCTATAGAAACATGGCTTAAACAATACACTATTTTACGTAATCCAGAAAAAAAGCTTATGCAATTTAACTCCAAAACACTGCACAATACTAAATTAAAAAGACCCACTAAATACTAGGTCTCTTGTATAAAGAAAGCCCTACTTATCTGATGCTCCATGGAAAGGTACAGCAAATGCCTACCTACTACCCAGCCTCCTCTATGCCCTTCCATCGTCATAAGCCTATAATCCCAGCTTTTGAACAAAATAGAGCAAAGTCTCATCAAAATGCAAAGCTTGCCTTCAACCTGCTAAACAGGTCTCACCACTATCTAGTCCCTAAATATCTTTAGCTAGAATTTCCAAACCATCTAATCTACATTAATTTAAAAACTACACACAGACTACTACACCATCCCATTATGTGCCCCATTCTTAAATCTCCTCTCCAGTGGTACACTGTCAATAGAAGTCTCTGAACCTTTGGCAAATACCTAGCCTCCACTCTCAGGTCTTTAAATTCTCATGGCAATGTGCTCTACTTTCAATTCATCGCTAAACTCTATAGCAAAATACAATCCACCTTTAGACCAATCAGTAGATTTCACATCTTCAAATCCAATTTAAAATCCTTTATGTGTAACTGCTCCTGCCAATCCATTCCTGGATAAGCTAGTAACCCATTGTGACACCACTTATCCCACTGGATTCCGACTTTCCTCAGAGATTGTACACAAGTAAATGACCGTTAAAGTCCTTTACATCTCTTTTCCCCTCAAGTACATAGTATAAATAGTTTGCTATTCCTGTTTTCACTTTTTACTGCATTATGAAAATGTACAATAACTATTTCTTTCTGCATACCTATTGATGTTGTTATTTCTCTTGTTAATGTTATTACTGGAGGTTTTCTTCTTCAATCTCTGCAGAGAAGTCCTTTTAAGTCCTTTTAGACTCAGTCAAACTTTCCCAGTAAATAAATGCAAACAGAAACAAATTAAATAAATAAATAAATTAATAAATAAATATCTAATTTTTGGGGTGAATGGGCTGTCTGACATGGATGGGCACCATTATTCATCATCATGGAAGATCAATTGATACTGGGGTTGGAAGGGTCCAAGACAGATTATCTTAAGATGAATTAGCTTATTAGGCTGTGCAAGAGTGACACAGGTATATTCTGTCATGTTAAGCTGGCAGTCAAATTAATGAGACTGTGTCAGGAAATGTGGGTGTTGATCTGATATTTGCTTCTCCTTCAAGATAGGTTTTACACATTTAGCAGATTGAATAGATGATTAAGAACACTTTGACAAATGTGGGTAAATATCCTGCCCATTTTCAGCACATTATTTTTGGGTGGGCAACTGAGTTGGTGGAACAGGGATCATCAACTGACATTAATAAGAGTAAAGTAACTGGAGCTATGTATCCTATTTGTGACTCGTTAGATAATTAAAAAGGATTTTGATGCTATGTATGTGGATTGAGGAAGATCAGGAATTTAAGAGAGAGAGAGGAGATGACCATATAGTGGGGGAGGGAAGGAAGAGTTAGTTGAGGAGTCAAGCTCCAAAGATCAGTAGCGTTAAGGCAATCATTAACTCATTAATAATGTTTTCCTTCTTTCTAAAGTCAGAAGATAATGGGGCTAATGGGGTTACTCTTTTAACAGTTGGGCTGAGAAGAGATCCCAGAAGAGAGTAGATAATAGATAGCTTCAATGTGGGTGAATACTAAAATGTGGAGACAAAGGATGATATAAAAAAGACAGGGATAAAAAACTCAAATAAGGTAAGTGAGCAGGAATAAGATAGAATTATATCAAGGGTAAACACAGAGGCAAGAAACAATAGGACAGGAGTAAAAATGAAGTAGGTAATTTTTTACAGTTAAAGCTCTTCCTACACCCAGAGGACAGGTTGCCATTTGATATACCAAGTGGAAGGCAGCCTCATTGGTAAAACACAAAGTCTGAGGTAGGGTACAGCACTGTGGTGAGCCTGAAGCATCCAAGATTTGGTAATTCTAATGGATTTGAAGATGAAATTGAGCAGGGTAAGTGACACCTCATTCTCCCTATTATTTGGAAACCAGGAGAACTGCTTCCACAGATTATTTAGCATGGTGTATGGGAGATGGACACCCACACTAAGTTTGAGTGGGATCAATGCAGAATGACCCTGTCACTGATTAATTGCACTTTGAAATCTTAGGTAATTGGTGATTCCATTTTAGTAGGTTAAGAGGGTCTGTATCACAAAGTCAAATGATAAAAAGAGTGAACGCTCTTATATCAAACACTAAAAACCAAAAGCAGTAAATGTCGAACACACAGAACAGCGATTTTTTCCCCAGGGAAAAGAACCGATGTTACGCAAAAAACAAACAAACAAAAACAAAAAATCCAAAGACAAAATAAAGTGAGAGGCTGTTCCCCCCCACACCACCCGATGTGGGGGGGCTGTGCCTCCCCACACCCCCCACTTAAATATACCAAGTCCGAGATCGCACCACAGTGGAGAAAATGGCAAAGTCAGGAAAATGACCCAGTGATTTTTTCCCCTGGGAAAAAAAATCACTGTTCCGTGTGTTCGACATTCAGTGCTTTCGATTTTTAGTGTTCGATATAAGAGCATTCAATCTTTTTATTGTTCAACTTTGTGATATAGACCCAGTTAAGAGATGATAGGCAGGTGTCAAAAGTTTAGCATTCAAGGCCAATGATGGGGTAACCGGGTTAGTCTTAGAAGCCTTTGGCCATTATTTCAGAAGCTTGGTTGGGTCTGAAGGGGCAAATTGAAAATTGGAAGGTTGCAAACAATTCTGATTTAATTCAGCTAAGAAAAGTGTTAAGGAAAATATGGTTGAATGTTAAAATGACTGACATTAAGGGCAATGATAATTAATGAAATAGTATATGTATAATAACCATGGATGATGCACAATTTTTTGTCTATATGAAAGCACATGAGATATGATGAATAACTGAGATGAATAACTGCCATGAGTCTTGTAAGTAAACATCTGGTCATTTTGCAACCAGTCATGGTGGAATTGTTTTAAGGGGGAAGAGATGAAGGACGTTTGGAAGGAGACTGTTTTGATCAGGCCTCTATTCACTTATTTTTCCCCTGCATCTGGCAGATGCCCTGGAGGTGAAGGGCTGGATCAGACCACTGAGGAGAGGAATGAGATATCAGTCAAATGTCACGTTGCCAGAGTTTGACAATACAAGGAGGAACAGGTTCAGATGTCATGAAAAAAAGATGCACAGAGAACGGAAATAATTTTATACTGAAACTGTTGAAACAAACAGTCATTCTCTCCCTCTCAGAATAGAAATGCTGGCAAAAGACAGAGTTTTGAGTAGGGTGTGACTCTGTGGTGGACTGATAACACTCTAATTTGGAAATCACAATGTATTTCACAATGAAACTGTGCAGGGTGAGGGTTACATCAACCACTCTATTGGTTAGAAAACAGGAAGTATGTTTCCTCTGTCTATGTGGTGAGAGCATGGCCAGTAGACACCACAATAAAGCTTGAGTGCACTCAACACAGAATGATGATCCCACTGATTAATTGCACTGAGGTATGTGGCCACCCCCCCCTTTGCAGCTTTAGATAAATTACAGTTCCAGATTGGTAGGGATAGGAATGATTGGTAAATGGCTAAAGTTTAAAATTATTGTAGGGGCAGTAATGGGTCAAGAAGGCTTTTCTTAGGAAGCTTTGGCCATTATGGAAAAGGCCTCACAGAGTTTGAAGGAATATATTGCAGACTGGAAGGATTTATTCAGGTTTTATTGCATTTACATGAGGAAAGTATAAAGAAAAAAAAAACTGTTTGAGAATTTAGATGATTCAAATGAAGGTTGGTGATAATTAATGGGATGGTATACACATATAAGCAAGACTGATGCATAGTTATGGATATTTAAGAATGCAAGTGAAATATGACTAGCTGAAGTGAATACCTGACGCAGTTTACAGAAATAAACATCTAGTCATATTGCAACCAACCACCGTATGGTTATTTCAAGAGGAGAGTGTCTATGACAATATTTATTGAGAAGGATAATATTCCTATTTTTTGATGATACCTCTCTCTGTATCTGTCTGCATCCAGCATGACCCTTTCACCTCATAATATTGTCTTCCTCCCTTCTCTGTTTACTTTTCCACTTTGATTCATCTGATATAATTTCCTTCAGTCACTTCTGTGAACTGTTTTCCTGGATGTTGTGCTGATTGCATTACCTTCTGTGCATTAAATCCTGTAAGCCACACATTTTATCAGTCTTGCAGCCATACTGTATCCTGTCGTATTCTCCTCTTACGATTCAGTTTATCAGCTGTGCTATAGATCTTTGTATCATCTATAAAGATATAGACTTTTATTTTAATTCCTTAGCAAAGTATGTAGCTATTTTAGAGGATTGATCTTAGTTATTTTTACTTTCTCAGACAAGCTGTTTTATGACAATTTGCTACATTCAAAATCATTTGAAATGGATATACCTGAATCACTTTTAAAATTAGAATTATTCTATTTTTTCATATTCATTTAATACAATACATACTGACAAAGTTAATATGACTACCTGGAATGTGTATTATTTATGCTTACATGTTATGGATGCCTATGGTTTTGTCTTGCTGTCCTATATAAGAGATTTGTTCACATTTTTATGAGGCCTGAGCTCAAGGAAGAAAATATGTAGACTGCATATACGAAAATGGAATTTTATTTTTGCCAGGCTCCAAATTCATGCCTAACTATTACATTTGCAAGATGACTATAGTGGAAGAGACAACATTATTGCTCTCCAAATAATATATTAAGAATATTTTTCATGATGCCAATCCATACTCTACTGGCATTATATTTATTAAGCTTCATTTTATCTCAGACAGCATCCCATGTAGTTAGGGTCCCTTTAGTTCAGTTCTCAACACCATCAATCATATCAGTCAAAAATGTTTCATTCTATGCACAATGCCCTCACGCCAAATCCATTTATCACAACCACCAGTTTTTAAAGAGAATGTGATAAAAAAACATAAAAGTGTGCCTGTCTAATCTGTGAATACTGGTGAAAGAGCTATAATCCAGCATCTTACTACAAAATTATTACTGGCAGATATTAACTATACCTTCCACTTTACAGACGAAAATTACTAAAGCAGTGTCATGAGTAAGTTTCCTTAACTTTCAACTGTCCCCATGAAAAAAGACCATGATTTACTTTTGACTTTTTTGCTTATAGTGCCAACTATCAGGCATGCCCTTACTGCACTACTCCTCCTTCTCCTACTATACATACATAAAGCATAAAGCTCACCATTCCAAATCAGGACTATTATCCATCACTGAGGGGGCAGCAGAGGGTGGAGAAGAGATCAAAGCTTCCTTGAATGAAACTCATGCTTAGTAACATAGGGATTTTTAGTGTTTCCTATGGTATAAGTGTGCAGTGTTATCAGTATATCTTAAACACAGAGTACCTGTTTGCACCCCATCTTTAAATGCCCTGCTCCAATAACCTCCTGGTCCACATGATCTATCTCATACTACACAGGAATCTTGCTTTCTGGTCACTTAATTCATCCATCCATCCATCCATCTATCCTCAACCCCTTTCCCATTTTGTACATGGGGTCAGGGTGTCACTTCAGCAGTGACAGTCATCTTGAGCCAGGGTTTACACTGCTGGGTGGCTAGCCAACTGCACAAAATTCTGGACTGTAGCCTAATCCAGATTACCAGCAAATGCAGTTGAGGATGCAACATCCACTACATTAGAATGGCGATAACCAGCCCTTTTAATGACAAATTATAACATAAAACACTTCAATATTCAGAAAACAAAATACATCTGCATATGTTACCCTGACTATGACATGTTGATTCTGCAGCAGTCTGGATTATCTTTGAACTGATCCACTGCTTATTCATACATCTTATTAACATTGACATACTTTCTTATTTTCCCATGGACATAAAGAAAAGGAGTGCTTTACTGATTTTTGCAAAATAATTTTGTTATTGTCAAGTTTAAAACATACTTCTGGAAAACTGATGACTGTAGTCAAATTCTTTGAGTATTGTAGGTATGCATTAAATTTATTTTATATGCAGAGTTAGATGATGTGAATAGAACCTATTCTGTCCTACACACACACACACACACACACACACACACACACACACACACACACACACACACACACACACACACACACACACCATGATATATCGAATTCCAAGGTGTGAAATTTGTAAGCTACTTCAAGCTCTGTGTGAGTACCTTCTGTGATTGTAATTAAAATAATAAGGTCTGATAATGCGCCATGCCAAGATATGTTTTGCAGACAAAGTGAAAGTACCAAAGTAAGTAGTATTTGGAGTTCTTTAAGAGGATTTAAGAGGTTTTTATTTTTTTAATTATCCTTGAATCCATTATATTGATTGATAATTGTACTATTTTACAATTCTTATAAATGAGAATAAATGTAAATGCTTCAGAGACACTGAATAACTATCCTCTACAACTATTCAACTGCTGTGCATAGCTGACTCAACAATTTTACTTCTTTGTTTCTAACATGCCTTACTCTAACTACTCATAATGTGTAATATAATCTGCTTGGGTCTATATTAGATCATTGAAATGGCAGAATTTCAAATAATCTGCTATCAAACCCAATATTGCGAATGGTGAAAACAGCGAAGCTGCACAAAACCGAATTCTTTCCTAGGGAAAGAATTTGGTTGGCCGTTGTGGCTTCGCTGTTTTCAGCAATGCGGTGGAAAGTTACAGGTTGGGTTAAGGTAAGTGTGTGATTGTGTGGACGTTCAGGTTAGGGCATGGGTTGGGTGAGTTAGGGTTAAGGCGCGGGTCAGGTAAATGTGCAATTGTGACAGAATGTGGGGTTAGGGGCGAGTTAAGTGAGTTAGGGTTAGGGCGCAGGTGAGTTGAGTTTGCAATAGTGAGAATTTGAGGTTAGGGGCGGGTTAAGTGAGTTAGGGTTAGGGCGCGGGTGAAGTGAGTGTGCAATAGTGACGGACCTTAGGGTTAGGGTCTGGGTTAAGGTAAGTGGACAGATAGTAGTGTATGTGCAGTGTAGTGTAGGGTTAGATGTAACTTTTAAATGTATGTGTGTGGATTGCTGATTTTCAGTGTGCTTGTGGTGTGTGTGTGTGTTTCTCAGAACAGCAAATTTTTTCCCTGGGAAAAAATTTGCTGTTTTGAGGTTTCGATATTGTTAGGGTTCGGGTTTTGTAGTTTGACGTTACGGCATTCGATAATGAGCCGTTTCGATGATCTGATATAGACCCATCTGCTTTATATGAATATTGCTATACAGTAATGTTGCAAATAACTTATGACTATGTATCTAATATTGTTTGCTTGACTATTTCTAATATTTTTATGTACTGTACATAGTATTAATTTATATGTATCTAATGTTCTTTGTTTAACTACTCATAAAATGTTTATGTAATATACATAGTATTAATTTAAACCCACTATACTATTTCCAGTGTGTAAATCCTTATCTGTTGTATACATTCTTATACATACCTTCTTGGCTTTGGTCATCGTTGCTGAAAATGGTTCCTTGGACCAGCCAGCCTATCCAGTTAACAAACGTAAAATAAGTAAATAAATAAATATATGGTTGAGTATTGCAGAAAAACATAGATCTAAAGATATAAATATAATCATCTGTGAGTGGCTGGAGAACTGGGGGTTTGAAGGGAGCAAAGCTGATCATACCTCATTGGGAGAGGGAAGACAGCAAAGCTGATCATACATCATTGGGAGTGGGAGGACAGCTAAAGTGGTCATACCTCACTGGGAGAGGCAGGACAGCGAAGCTGATGATACCTCATTGGGAGTGGTAGGACAACGAAGCTGGTCATACCTCATTGGGAGTGGTAGGACAACAAAGCTGGTCATACCTCATTGGGAGAGGGAGAAAAGTGAAGCTGATCATACCTCATTGGGAAAGGGAGGACAGTATAGCTGGTCATACCTCACTAGGAATGGGAGGACAGTGAAGCTGGCCATATCTTTCTTGTGAGCAGGAGGCAATCCATCTGTGCATTTGTAGAATGGCAGTAGCAGCTTACTGGAGTTTAATTCTGTTCTGCAGGAGTGGATCACCAAAAGCAAGTTAGGATGCTTTTGGTTAAGACATCTAGATAATGGTCAACATAAATAAAACCATCCCAGCAGATTGATTAACAGTTGGAGTAACTGCTGCCAGCTGTTCTCACAGAGACAACTGCAGGTCAGCAGTTAGAGGAGCAAAGTATTAATGTCTTGCAAACGCTAAGGGAACATGTGGCAGCTTGCTGAGATTAAATAGCAGGCAAGTGAGCCATCAGTGTTCGGAAACTGTTGTAAAAGGCTAACAACATATAACCTGTTAAAACCCACACACAGCTATCACTATTGATAAATAAAGCTGCTATCTGATAGCATATACCTATTTAGCCTTGAAGACAGGAATGCTGCCCAGAATGTGTGCCCCATTTGGGTTATGGGATACAATGGCATCCTAACTTTGCAAGCAGGTGAAACATCACTTGTTAATACCAGTGCTGACACCTACTTTACCTTCAAAAAATGTATGTGTCCTAGTTTTGAGGGGGGATGTAATGGCAGCTTCACTTTACAATTAAATACCACTTTTTAATACATTTGGGCACCTATTCACCCTTCAAAGCAGAAGTACAAACCAGAATGTGTGTCTTTTTGGGTGCAAAGCTGTAACAGTAACCTTTAACAAGTAGGTGAAATAATAATTTGTCTGATGCTGTCTTTTCTTTCGGTTCCACAATGTATGGGTTGGGTCTCAGATCTGACCTCATATCTGTCCTCAGCCACTTCTAAGCTTTGCATCCAATGCTCAGGCTCCTTTCTTTACCTATAATCCCTGTGTAAGGAACTACCTACCTCATATCTCATTTGCTGCCTTAAGCACTCCATGGATCTGTGCATTCTCAGACAGAAATTACAAAAGTTATAAAAGTGTTATGTTTTTTCCTATCGCTTTTCTGTGTTTCCTGTAGCACCTTGTGCATATTGTTCTCCATCCGTTTCTTTTCTTTTTCTCCTTTTTTTGCTTCTTGCTTTTGGTGCGGAACTCTCTATCCCTATATATAATAAAAGTAATAACATAAGAAAACTAGTTTTCTTTTTATAGCTTAGTGTATTTTTTCTTAGATACCTTATTTATTTAGCTTTAAAAGTTTTATGTTATTTTTGACTTCATTTTTATGTCAGGATGGCAGAAAAGCTCTCAGTCTTTCAAAAATGTATAACTTGCTTGCACAAGCCTCCTAACTCAGATGCACACAATAAATGTGTTTATTGTTTAGGCCCATTGCACCTGGTCGCTTCCTTCTCCATTTGCAAGGCTTTTGGCCAACAAGCCATTATTGTAAAGATGAATAAGCTTATTTTCAACTGGAAATAAACCTCCTTCTGAATCAGGGAAGTCTACTGCTGCTAGTTCTTCTTCCTCTCCTCCTTCTGCTAGAAAGGCATATGACAAATCTAAAGAAAAACAGAAAGATTCAGACAAAGAAAAATCTAAAAATCTAAAATTGCATATAAAGGGTCCTTGGACCAGACACTCTTGTTGGCTCCAACATCTAAGATAGCCAAACCTTCAAAGCCAATGCTCTTTTTGGATCCACTAATCACAGGATCCTATATAACAACTAGGTTCTCTCCAGGGCCTATCTCACCCAGGTTTCAATCTCTAATTTTACAGGATAGGCCACAATACCATTCCAGGCCACCTTCCTCAACCTCATCTATTAGGTCAGCTAGATCTACCAGGAGCCTCACTGAAGCTGACATGGGCAAGATGATGAGAAGATTTCTTTGGACACAGACCCAAGTGAGAGCCCTCATGGCTTCAGCTGCTGTTGGAACTGGAGGAATCACTTCTTCCCCTTCATTCTTTCGTAGTTCATTCTCCAATCTGACCTCACAAATCAGAGCCCCCTGATCCTACTTTCACCTGGGGCAAATCTGCATCATACTTCCTTGACTCAGTGATTTCTCTGAAGAGGTCAGCTCCAACTCCTTTGGATCTGACTGAATCTCAGAGCCGAACTGTAAGTGTTGACTCTGATAAGGTAGGATTGGATTGTGGGTGTTTGGTTCTGTTCCTCCTTTTAGTAGGCCTGGTGCTTGACAGTTCAGTGCCGGCATCTGCCTTAGAACCCAGCCAAATGGCATCCAAGCTTGAGCCACCTTCAGGAGTTTCTACCCCTAAAGTGAGACTCCCTGGGTCTGTCTTGAGCTCAGTGTTCAAGGTTTTTGAGAGAGTACTCTCTCAACAGAGAATGAGGACTACCTCCTCAAGTTTGTTTCCAGCCTCCTCATAAGATTTTCCAGGGTCCAGAGCCTACTCTTCTTGTAACGGTGGGTCAGCCATTTCCCAGAAGCCTCAAGCCAGTCCTCCTGATGGAGACTTTGTCAGCTTCTGAGCCCTCCCCTGAATAACTCACAGAAGTACACAGGAAGAACAAGTAAAAAGGAGACACTTGGATTCTCCCAGAGGAATCCACTGCCACTGCCACTGACTTTGATGAAGGAGAAGGTTTCTCCCCCCAGATGCCTCCTTGAGAATGTATTGCACAGAAAGATATTCAAACTTCTCAGGCAGAAAGGGAGCTGGTTCTCCCAAGTGTCTTCTCCAGAAGAGTCAGTTTTCCTTCACGATTTTGGTTTTGGTCCATCTACATCTTGAGTAGTCACCCCCCCCCCCCACAGCCACTGAGATGACAGACTTGATCTTTAAGCCCATTCCCTCAAAAAAAAATCTTGTTGCTGTAAAAGACTGTCTCCATTGGAGCAAGGGGCTTGTGGTAGATTCCATGGTAATTGCTGCAGCCACAAAGAAAGAACTCACAGGAGAAAGTTCTTCTGAGCATCCTCCAAATAGGGAATCACGTGTGTTGGACAGATTTAGGAAACGTGTTTACACCTTCTCTACTTTTTCAGTGAGCCCACTTATTTACTTTGCACAAGTCATGCATTTCCAGAGGGATTTGACCAAGAATATCACCAAATTCCTCTCAGGGACCTTGTCTGCAGATCAAAGAAAATCTACTGATTCACAGCTGGCTACCCTACAGTCCTTACCCAGTGTCTCTATGTGCCTTAACTCCAGTTGCATGGAGAGTGCATCTAGAGCAAATAGCACAAGCACTTTCATAAGGAGACATGCCTGGATGTGGTTATGTGACTTTGCGGAACATTTCCAGATGTCCTTCATCAATGCCTCCTACTATGGATCAACTCTTTTTGGTACCAAAGTTAAAGGCACTATCTCAAGAAGTGAGAAAGATGGCAAATCTCTGTCTGCTCTAGGGATCAAATTCTTCACCTCTCAGAAGACCTCTAGAAACCAAAAAGGAGGCAAGAGAATTTGTCTTCACAAATCTCAGGGATTTAGACCAGACACTTCTGGAGAAACAGCCCCCCAGGCAGAGGTGGAAACTCTTATAATGGACACCACCCCTGGGGCAAAGGGGGTCCACAAAATCAAGGCTTCACTGGGACCTTTCTTGGAGAAATCTTTCCAGTGCTATTGAACAGTCGTCTGATTGTCACACTTTGGAGGCAGTCAAGCGTGAAGGAGGGCAATAATCCTTGTATACAACAACCTCAAAGTCCATAACTCAAGACAAGTGGATGCAAAAGACCATTACTAGAGTCTGTTTAATTCCCTTCCTCTACCCTAAAAAGATTTCCTAATGTCCCACCCTCAGAAAGAGTAGAAGCCACTTCAGAAATAAGGAAGCTTTTAAGAAATTGAGTCTTCTAAGAGGTCTCTCCAGACCAGAATGGACTAGGAATTTACTCAAGGTTCTTTTTAGTGCCAAAGGAAAATGGGGACCTAAGGTCAGTTCTGGACCTAAGCCATTTGATAAGTTTGTGAAACAAACAAAATTCCAGATAGTCATCATTCAGTCCAGTCTGCCCATGTTGAATAAGAATGAGTGGATGTGCTCAATAGATCTTCAAGATGCATGTTACCACATACAAATGGACAGACCCTCCAGGAAGTATCTTTACTTCTTGCTGGGAGTCAGCCATTTCCAAATCAGAGGTCTGTTTTTTTGTCTCACCACAGGCCCCTGGGTGTTTACCAAATATATGGCTGTAAAGGCTGGTTGACTATGACTGCAGGGATTCTGGGTATTCCCATATTGCCTCATGTTCACTGACAACCCTCTTCTCCTAACACATAATTCTACTTGCGAGAAGTGCATCTATATCAGTAACAAGGAATCCATGCTATCACATGCCACGGTCAGTACTCCTGACAAAGAGGAGATTGCCAGCACAAACACCACACCACCCACATCACATAGCCAAGCACAACACTCACCCACCTTTGCAGAGGTCCTCAATAAAAACTTACCTAAACAGCACAGACTTTAAAACACACTCACAAACATTCCACACACAACACCAAACACATCACAGACAGCAGACAACACAACAGTGTCTCACAAACACAGCCCATAAGGCATAACAATAAACCCACACAGCCCATAATGCATAACAATAAACCAAGCATACTAGTCATTGGCAACTTAATTGTGAGACACACCAATGTCCCCCTCACCAGGCTCGACAAGGAGAAGATCATGGTCAGTTCTCTGTCAGGTGCCAGAATCAGCCACATCACACACCCACTTAAGTCTCTCCACAACAGGTACATGTATGACTCTGCCATTGTCCATGTTGGTGTGAATGACTGGAGACATACCTCCCTGGTCTATATGGAGACACACATGATTGAGCTTTCAGACTTTGTGTCCCTGGCAGGTATGACCCTAGCCCTAAGCAGCATCCTACCTTCACCAAGAATGATACCACAATACCAACAAAAAATAATTGACTTCAACAATTGGCTTAGTTTCTGGTGCCATTCCAAGGGGATCCAGTATCTGTCTGCCTCACATGACATGGTTGACAGGCCTCGATGCTTAGCCAGAGATGGGCTTCACTTGTCACCCCTGGGATTCCGGATACTGGCCAAGGCTCTTACTTCTCCCATTGTGCCTTTTTTAGGCAATGTCTGAAAGGCAAATCTTCCATCATAAAAGATCTATATCACATAGCAAATTGAAGTTCATGCTGCTTAACGCTAGGAGCCTTAACCTGAAAATGCACTAACTGGAGGCTCTTCTTGCACTGGAAGATGCCAACATCTGAGCAGTCATGGAAAATTGGTTCAAGGCTGCAGAGAGCACCCCTGCCTTACCAGACTATACCTCATTCCAAACATTCTGACCCCAAAATGAAGTCGGGAAAACTAAGCGTGGTGGAGTCTCTATCTTCATTAAAGATAAACACACCTCCAGACTGGTTTGCCAGCATGGCGCAAAAGAACTACCTCGGGTGCAACTGGCAATTGGCAATACACCCATCCAAGTTATAGCCATCTATAGACCCCCTCCATGAAAGAGGACACCAACTCCTCCTACATGGACCTACTTGACTCCATCAAGGTACCCCCTAACATCCTAATCCTTGGTGACTTCAGCTACCCCACCATAGACTGGGTGAACTATTCCTGCACTAATGCACTCACCCAAAGATTCCTTAACTTTATCAATTCTAATGCACTAGACCAGCTCGTCTCATTCCCCACAGGGAAGATAACATTCTGGACTTTGTTCTCACCAACATGGGTGACCGCTGCACCACCCCCAAGTAAGTTCTTCCCTGGTGATAGCAGATCATTGGTCTGTCTCATTTAAAGTTTCTTTACCACCCAACACCCCCCCCCCAGCTGTAACCAGGCTAAAAAACTTCTCAAAAGCTGACTACAACCTTCTAAGGAAGGTATCAGTAGCTTCACACCTCTGTCCCCCTCAGAGGATGCAGACAACTATGCTGAACAGTACGCCAATGCAGTATACCTGTAAAACTGCATGGACTCAGCTATACCCAATGAAGCTAAAACCTGCTCCTCAAGGAAACACAAACCTCTCTGGTGGACATCCGCTATCAACAGGCTTTACAACAAAAGGAAGAAACTGTTGTCCAAGGGCAAAAAGGCACAAATTCCCAGTTGAAAAAACTCCCTCCTTAGCCTCAGCAAGCAAACTAGATAACTATTGAAAACCTCCAAAACCAATTATGAATCAAAACTAGCCTCCGAAACAAAGGGTAACCACAAAGCCTTCTTCAGTTATGTCACAACCTCCCTGGCAAAGCCCAGGTTTCTTATGAATTAGTTCTTAATGATACCACTTACACTGATCCTGTTGGCTTAGCCAACCTGCTAGCAGATAGGTTCAGTGCAAACTTCACCCCCTGTCCCCCACAAAGCCCCATTCAACATCCCCAATACTTGTCCCGCACCTCATATCTCCATAGGTCAAGTGTTAAAGGCCCTATCCAAGGCAAAGAATAGAGCTTCCATGGGAACTGATAGTATCCCAGGCTGTAGTCTATACCATCTCCAGCAAGAACTAACCTCGCCATTGAGCACCCTATTAAACCACAGCCTAAGTACAGGCTTCATTACATCAAAGTGGAGAACTGCCATTGTCATCCCCTTGCCCAAAGGTGGTGCCACTACTGACCCTGGAAACTATCGTCCCATTAGATTGACAAGTCTGATCTGTAAAGCCTTGGTACATATTATTATGGACCTCATAAACAAGGACATAGGCAATCTCCAAGCACTTGACCCCACCCAGTTCAGATTTGTCGAGGGCAGATATTGCCTGTTGAACCTGGTTGACTTTTTTGAGACAGTCACCAAGGCCCTGGATGAGGGAAAGTCTGTACATACAGCTTACCTTGACTTGGCCAATGCCTTTGACACAGTCCCTCACTCAGTCATCATCGAAAAGCTAATACATCTTGGTGTAAATCCCTATCTCATCAGGTGGGTGGCCAACTGGCTCACTAATAGAATCCACAAGGTCAAAATAAGTGCTTCCACCTCCAATAGCAGACTTATCACTAGTGGTGTTCCCCAGGGATCTGTCCTAGGACCCCTACTGTTTGGCATCTACTTTTCAGAGGTCCCGGCAAAGATAAAAGGCCTGTGGCTGACCAAGTTTGCAGATGTCTGTAAGATGGGTGCTGTTATTGACTCCCTAAATTATGTTAACATACTACAAGAGGGTCTCACAGCAACAAATGACTGGTGCCAAAGTCATGGCCTTAAGTTAAATGCAAAAAAATGTATTATCATACCATTTGGCAAAAATATAGCCCCTACTGATTACCACATCAGTGGCAACCCTCTAAGCACATAACCTGTGGTGAGAGACCTGGGTACATAGGTTGACAACAATCTCACATTTGACCATCATGTAGCAGCAGTGGTCAGAAAAGCCTTTTACTTGGTTCATCTCATAAGTAAAGGGATTGCATCCAGAAAAAGGAGGTTATTACCTCTATGTTCTCCTCCCTCATTAGACCAATAATTGAGTATAACGCCCTGTTTGGTATGTACCTCTCTAAATACCTGCACCAGCTGGAAAGGCCGCAGAAATACCTCACAAAGGGAATCCATGGCCTCCAACACCTATCCTATGCAGACAGGCTCAAATCACTATCACTCTACTCGGTATCATACAGATTGCTCAGAGGTGATCTGTGACTCACCTACAAGGCAATCTCAGACCCTGCCATACTAGAAGTGCTCCATATCCGTAAGTTTAACTCCTCATGCATTACCAGATCGAAAGACTTAAATCTAATATGTAACACTAACAAAACCTGCTGGAGTGATAGGTTTGCCTCCCAGAGGCTACCCTGTCTTTGGAATAGACGCCCCATACGTGTCAAACAGAGTACCTTGCTGACTGTCTTCAAGCGCAACCTTGATGAGTGGATGGGAAGCCATAAATTTGTCCGAGGGGTTCCCACCTGTGTCCCTCATTGACAAAGGTGACAGGTGCTGACTGAGGTTTCTTTTTTGGGGATAAACTCTTGGTTAGGCTTGGAAGGGCCCCTGGGCCATTAGCCTAGTAACCTCCTATGATCCTATGAATGGCTTATCATTCAAGCCAGAGACTCCTTGTTCCAGCTGTGTACAGACTTGGGGATTACAGTGAATCTAACAAAATAAAAGCCACATCCAGTGCAGCTGCCAGAGTTTATCAGACTGTTTCTGGACACAAAATGTCAGATAGCAAGGCTCCTTCAACCAAGGGTTATACTGATTCCCCAAGCCCAGGATGTGTTGTCCCATCAGAAGCCACCAGCAAAAACAATCTTTGCCTTCTGGGTTCCATGGCAGCTTCTATCACATTAGTCCCTCTAGCCAGATTCTATATGGAGGTACATCAGCAGACTCTGGCAGTTCAATGGTCAATCAGAAAACAGGCCATGTCTTTTCAAGTGTCACTAATGAAGATTTGCAGAACACACACACACACACACACACACACACACACACACACACACACACACACACACACACACATGCACATGCGCGCACACGCACACACGCATACACGCACACACACATTTATAGTGGTGGCTAGAATCTCCACATATTCTGCAAGATCAGCCTTTAATTCTTCCAGTTTCCTCTAAGCCACAGTGACTACAGATGCTGTGGTTGGGGTGCATTATGTGGGAAAGACAGTCCAAGGCTCATGGTCCCAAACACAGACCAGTCTTTAGATCAATGTATTGTAGATTACAGTAGTTTTCCTAGCATTGCAGGCTATTCTCTTTGGGTGTGATATCTAAACAAACAGACAGACAACTTGGCAATTGTTTGGTGCAACAACAAACAGAGAGGAATCAAATCTTATCCATTGTGTCAAGAGATCATGAGAGTTAGGCAATAGGTGATATCTTCAATCTGCTTTCTAATAGTAATGCACATTCTGGGAAAATCCAAAATCCCTGTGGACAAGTGAGCAGGTTGATCTTCTTTCCTCATGAGTGGTGCCTCAACCCATTTGCAACAGAGCATATTTTCAGATGTTGGGGCCGACCTTGCTGCAATCTCTTTGCCACTCCCAATATTTCCAAATGCAGCAAGTTCTTCACTCTAATTCCACAAAAGAGGGAGAGTCACCCAGAAATGCTCCAACACACTCTTGTTCCTAGGAATCCTTTATGCTTTTCCTCTGATACCCCTGATTCCAATGTTTCTACAGAAAGCACTTGCAATGAAGGTCACAGTCATCCTCATAGATCCTTATAGGCATTGACAGGTATGGTTACCCTTCTTCTGGCCTCATCCCTGGGTGCTGAGCTCAGATATAGTTTCTCATCTGTTGGCATCATCTCACACATACATTCATCTCCTCAAGCTGATTGCATGGTTTTTCCATTGTCCATAGTATAACAGTCCAAGTTTTCATCTTCAGTTTTTTCACATTTTGTCCTCTTCCCAGATACTTTAAACTAGAAAGATCTACAAAAGCAAATGGAAAATGTTTTCTATTTTGTGATTGAAAATAATATTGATCCCTTCTCTGCTCCTCTTCCAGCAATTTTGAATTTTCTCACCCATCTTTTCCAGAATGGAGCTAGCTAATCCAGCATCAAGGTACAGTTAGCTGCTATATCCTCTTTCCATGTTGGTGAAAATCACACATCCATTGCAGCTCTTAGATTATCCAAGACTTTCCTTAGAAGAACATGCATTTTGTATCCCCCACTTAGAGACCCAGCTGCTCCCTAGGATATTTCTGTTTTACTGCAAGCATTAACTCGTCCCCTGTTCAAACCACCTGCTGCTAAAAAATTTATCATGGAAAACCTTATTTTTGGTTGCTATCACTTTTCGCAGAAGAATTTCTGAGCTTTGTGTCTTGTCCTCAAGACTTCCTTACCTGATATTTCACAAAGACAGGATGTATCTTTAAACCAGCTCATCTTTTCTCCCTTAGGTGGCTTCTGAATTTTCTCTCAACCAGTCCATAAACCTTCCAGTGTTCTTCCCAAATTTTTCAAACAAGGGTGAATATATGATCAGATGTTGTCCTTTTCATTCTCCCTCAGCGTATGGGTTATGGATATGACCTTGGATCTGAGTCAGCCACATTCCACAGACTTTCAAATCCAACTCTCGAGCTCCTCCCTTTATTCATAATGCCTAAGTCCACCCCCCAAAAAAAACCCCAGATCTCATTTGCTGCCATCTCGCACTGATGCGGATCCTCTCTCAGAGCATTTTTCAAATCAACTTTGAGTGTTTTGTAAGTGCTTTTTTTTCCTTAGAAATCTCTCTTTATTTTAAATATAGTACTATCGATCCTTCCTCTTAGCTTTCGGATTTTCTTTTTCATTAGCCCTTCTACCTTAGTTACATAATTTTTTACATACCATCACTGGTACTTTTCTTATCTTTCCTCTCTCCCCCCCCCCCCTCTCTCTCTTCCTACCCAGTTTGTCAGGGTATTTTTCACTGCCATTGTTGGCAGTCTTTTTCTGATATAAAAAAATATATATTCATAGACATATATATATATCAATATATATATATATATATATATATATATATATATATATATATATATGGTTTACTATCAAAATTATGAAATTTAAAACAAGTTTTGTAATTAAATGTCGAGGTGTATTGTCAAATCTGCAGATTTATGACTGTTCAGACAGTTGAAAATTTGCAGTAATTGCCGAAAAAGTCGAATTTGACATTTTACGGCAATTAAAGACGATGCCACCCTTGCCGTAAATCCCTAACTCCTAGATATAACATCCCCCCTAACTATATATTCCAAATGCGAGATCGCACTACAGTGAAGAAAGGGATGTATTTCCCTAACCGCACTGTACTGCAATCTCTGTACATCCCTTCAAACATTTATTAGCTAATGTACAGGACATTCGCTAATATAAACGTTCAAACATTCAGAATGTATTCATATGAACTATTCAAACATCTGTAGTTCAAATTGTTCATAGGCGTACATTCTGATGTCAGGATTTTAATAGTTAACCTATATATATATATATATATATATATATATATATATATAGATAGATAGATATATGTATATATATATTCTCCTTTTCTATTTTTTTTTTTTTATAGAACTATGGCTTAGAAGCCTACAGGTTTTAAAAAATGCACTTCCTGTGGGCATAAAAGTCTGAATTTGGATGCTCATGGGGAGTGTACTTATTGTGTAGGGGCAGCACACCTTGGTACAAATTGTACCATTTATACTGTGTTCAACTCAAATGTTGTAGCAGATAGGAGGAATAGGTTAGACCACAAAAGGTTGTTACCTCCTTCCTCTTCTTCCTCCTCTGGGACTCACACCCCCAGCAAATCTTCTAAGGCTCCATTTGAGCATAGAAAAAGGTCTCGACCTAAGTCTCTGAAGCCGTCATCATCCTCAGAGCCTCCACAGAAAATGAGCAGATTATTGGATACAACCTCATCAAATCAAGGAGAAAAACTTCACTCCCTAAGACATTGGATCCAATAATTATTTCAGGCAGTTCTCCCGTGCAACCTGTGGACCCAAAACCATCAGACCTGACTTCTGAAATGTCTCAGCCTCTTAGAACTCATTCACCTGAGTTTGTTATTGACCCTATCTCTCCTCAGTTCCACTCCCCCCTCATGTAAACTCCGAGGAAACATTCTAGACCGCAGTCCACTACCTCATCTGTCAGGTCCATCAGGAGTCTTTCTGAAGCTTAAGTGGATAGGATGATGACTTTCTTCTTCTTCTTCCATTGTATCTGTGTGCCTACCTTCCACCTCCAATACAGTTGCATATCCTTCTATGATCTGCTCTGTGGTTTTGGAGCCCCTAGATCCAAGAGGTCCAAGAGAACCACTGTTGGAGGGGAAAAAGATTACATCAATTCTGACAGTTTCCCTGACCAGTTCTGCTCCTGTTCCCTCAGATTGGGATGAGTCTCAGAGCCAAAACATTGGATCTTCTTGGCCAGGATCTATTCTGATGATGTCAGAGCTGTCCTTGCCCCTCAGAGCCTAGGTGTTATCTAGCTTGGGTCCGGCTCCCTCCTCAAGGCACAGATCCAGACAGAGTGGCAGCTTGCCTGCTTTGTAAGTCTAGGCTCCTGTGCAGCTGGCCATGGCTTCTCCTGGTCAGTCGGCCAGGTTTGAAAAGCATGTATCTGTTTCAGTGACCTTTGCCTTTAGGTCCCTGAATTATTTGGCACACTTTACAAGGCTGCAGAAGGATTTGACCAAGGAACTCTCAAAATCTCTCTTGGAGGCCATGTCTGCAGAGGACTATAAAAGACTATAAAAGATCATCCTCACAGCTGGCCACTCTATTATCTATTTCCAATGCATCCATGAGGTTGATTTCTCATGCAGCAGAGGGTACATCTAGAGCAGCTGGTTCAGGAATTGCTGTAAGGAGACATGCCTGGATGCAGTTATGTGATTTTTGCAGATCCTTTCAAATCTTCTTTCATCAGTGCAGCTTTTGATGGAACATCCTTGTTTGGCCCTTCTGTGAAAAAAATGCTTTCCCACAGTGAGCAGGAAGGGAAGACCCTGTCTGCTGTAGGGATTTGCTTTTCTACTTCTCAGTGATCCCTTTTAAGGAAACAAAGAGGAGGCAAGAAAATTTGGCTTTGTAAATCCCAGCGATCTTTCCAGGATTCATGTGGAGACAACTCCTTCAGAGGCAGAGGAGAAAGTTCAAATGGAAGACACTGTCCTTATGGCAGAGAAGGCCTGTAAAACCTGGGTTTCTGAAATTCCTTTCTGGCTAGACCCTTTCAGTGCTTCTGAAGGGCTGCCCAACTGTTCACCTATGGCAGCAGTTGGGGGATGCTTGTCCTTGTACCCAGACACCTGGACTGCTATAACAAAATATTCTTGGGTGCTAAAAATAATATCCAGAGGTTGTTTCATACCATTTTCCCAGATGCCTACATCCAAAAACAGAAAGCATCCTGATGTCCCACCCAGTCAGAGAGAAGGTGCAGCTCAAGACATTCAGAAGCTGCTGTACAAAAGAGTCATTCAGGAGGTCCCACCAGACCAGGCAGGATTCAGAACTTACTTGATGATCTTTTTAGTGCCAAAAAAGACAAGGGACTTGAGATCAGTTTTGGATCTAAGCAATCTGAACCAATATTTGAGGAAATCAAAGTTTGGAATGGCCACGGTTCAGTCCATTCTACCTCTTTTATATAAAGATGATTGGATGTGCTCAATCAATCTTCAGGACGCATACTATCACTTCAAAATAAACAGATGCTCCCGAAGATACCTGTGCTTTTGTCACCACACAGCCAGTCGCTATCAGTTCAGAGCCCAGCACTTTATACTCACTACAACCCCCAGAGTGTTTACCAAGTGTATGGCAGTTGTGGCAGCTCACTTGAGGCGACAAGGATTCTGAGTGTTTGCATACTTAGATGACTGGCTCCTCACCACCCCAACCAGGCATCTCCTAGAACAGTCCATGGCTATTTGCTCCACATTTGCCCAACACTAGGCATTACAATCAAAATTTCCAAAACCATACTACTAACGGTACAGAGTATGGAGTTCATTGGTACTCATTTAAACACAATAAGTCAGATTTCTTCTCTGCATCCTCATCGCATAGGTATAATCAAGTCCCAGATTCATCATATTCGTTCTCCCCCTGTCCCTCCAGCCAAACTAGTCCTTCAAGCTCTAGGTTCCATGGCAGTGTCTATAGGATTATACCCATTAGCACATTACTATATGCATGTTCTTCAATGGACTCTATCTGTTCAGTGGTCTATTCTTCGACAACCTTTATCCTTTCAGTCAAACTTACTCCTGTTAGCAGAAACCATCTTTGCTGGTGGATCCAGTTGGACAACACTTACATAGATCACCCATTGATTCTGACTCCCCCAATTGCCTTGGCAACAACAGATGCCTCCCAACTGGGGTGGGTGGGATTTCTTGGGAAGGAAGGTCCAATGCATGTGGTCCCCTAAGAGACCAATTCGCACATCAGTGTCATAGAGATGATAGCAGTTCCACTAGTGTTGCAGGCTTTTCATGATGTTCTCCCTCTGGGGACTATTACGATTCAAACCAACAACATGTCTGTGGTCTGGTACATCAATAAACAATGGGAAACTCAATATTAGCCCATCTGTCAAGAATCTATGAGAGTGTGGCAATGGGCGATCTCCTCCAACCACTTTCTAGTGACAATGGACATTCTGGAGAAATCCAACGTACAAGCAGACAAACTCAGCAGGTCAAGTCTGATGCCTCATGAGTGGACTCTCAATCAATCAGTGGCAAAGAAGATTTTCCATCTTTGGGGTCAACCTAGCTGTGATCTTTTTGCATCTCCCAGCAACAATAAATGCAGAAGATAGATTGCCCTGATCCCCCTCTCAGAGGGTGTGGCCAAGAGATGCTCTAGTCCACATTTGGCCCTCGGTTCCTTCACACCTATCCCCCAGTACCCGTGATTCCAAAATCTTACAGTTGGTTGAAGAGCTCAGTAACCCTCATTATTCCCTTTTGGTCTAGACAGGTGTGCTTCCCCTTCCTTTGGTCTCATCTTTGTTATAATCCATGGATAATGGACCCCAGTCTAGACCGTCTGTCACATCTCTCGGAGAAAAAACATCCCAATATCCCGGCCCTCAAACTAACTGCATGGTATCTGCAGTTCCATTAATAGAGAGACAGCACAGGCTTTCTTTCCTAGTTCATCATATATTTTTGTCCTCATAGAAATATTCCATTAAGAGGATTTACAAGAGTAAATGGAAAAGATTCTCAATTTGGGACCTGAGAAATTACATTGATCCTTTTACTTCCCCTTTTTCTTCTGTGCTAGAGTTTTTAGCTTCTCTTTTTAAAGAAGGTGCTAGATTTTCCACAAATAATGTGCAGTTGGCAGCCATATCAATTTTCACTCAGGAAACAATGCTTTTTGCTTGGCTGTTACTAAGTTGTGCAAGGCTTTAACCTCCAGTGGAAGATCTGTCACCTCCTTGGGACTTAACAGTAGTACTTTAAGGCATAACTCAACCACCCTTTGAACCTTCAGCAAAAATTGATTTAAAATTTCTGTCCTGAAAAACTGCTTTTTTAGATTCTATTATAGCTGCAAAAAAGATTTCTGAACTCCAAGCTCTTTCATCCAAAGCCCCTTACATTGTTTTTGTAAAGACAGAGTTACCTTATGAACCAGTCCTTCTCTCCCACCAAAAGTGGCTTCTGAATCTAACATAATTCCATTCATTTATAAGTCTTCTTTCCAAAATTTTTGAACTAGGGAGAATACATGCTACATCTTTTGGATGTGCTTAGACAACTAATGCTTCTATTCACACAGAACAAAAAAATTCAGAAAAATGGACCAGTTGTTTGCCTGTTTTTCACTGAGTAGGCCAGGAGTTCCAATTTTTAAAGTTATATTGGCCATATAGATGACTAATTGCATTTCCTGTATATATTCACAGTCAGATCTCTCACTACCAAAACCACCTAAGGCTCATTCAACCAGATCCATGGCCACCTCATCTGCCTTCTGGTCTAGAACTTCCATTGATGAAATTTGTGCAGCAGCTACATGGTCTAATGCTGATACCTTTATTACTCATGACAAATTGAACATCATTTCCAGAAATGGAGTTGCTTTTGGTTCTGCAGTTCTCTGGATATTCTTCCATGAGGACCACACAAGATTTACGTAGATGGGACTCTGTCCCATATGTTGAGGAAAAATGAAATGGATATCAGTTATTAAAGTTATGAACTCACATAAACTATGCATCTGTGTTGTCCATTTTCATTCTTCCTCAACTCCATCCCTCATTTCCCCTTACTGTCATCTTTTGGAGTGACCTGATGAATTTTTGGAGCTTGTTTGTTTTAGGCTTTATGCCGTGGTTTTATTTCTCTTCTTTTATCCTATTATATCTTAAGACCTTTAAGACAACAAACTTGGTCTAAGGTATTGGGGGATGGACTATTGCATTATGAGTAGATGGAGGAACTCGAGAGGTGGATCTGAAAGTCTGTGGAATGCGGCTGACTTGGATCTGAGGCTGGATAACTAACCCATACATTGAGGAAGAATGAAAATGAACAACACGGATGCATAGTTATGGTGAGTACATAACTTTAATTTACATCTGCTAGATGTTCACCATCAGTTATATTTTTATTTATATTGAACAAAGCCTCTCAAAAAAACTGACCAATTATTTGTATCCTTTTCAACTACTAAGTTGGGAAAATTAGTATCCAAAGTTCCCCTTTCATGTTGGTTATCTCAATGCATATCTTATGTCTATCAAGAAAGAGGCCTGTGTCTTATTAAAATTCCAAAAGCTTATTCCATTTCATCTGTGGCTTCATTTACAACCTTCTTTTCCAGTGTACTGATTGACAACATCTGTGCTGCAGCTACCTGGTCCAAGCTCACTATTTTTAATTCACATTGGAATTTGGGCATATATATCCAGGTCAAGAGCCTCTTTTGGTTTGGCTGTGCTCCAGAATATCCTTCCATGAGACAACCCAAGCAGTAAAGTAGCTGGGGAATCTTGTCGCATACATTGAAGAATGCATGGAAAAGACAACATCAGATACAAAAGTTATGACTCACCATAACAATAGATCTGTGTGGTCTGTTTCCATCCTTCCCCAACTACCCACCCTCCATCCCCTTTCCTTTTGTATAACAGTTTATCACATTGTCAAATCTGGATGACTCTAGCTGACCTAGACTTGGCGCCTTGAGATTTTTTCTGTATAAACTGGCAATGCTTAAGTCAGATTTTTTCCCTATAACTTTCTTTATTTTCCATTTTTTTTTTTGTTCTGGTGGGCCATCTCGATCTGAGTTTGCTCTTGCCTTACACATGGATTATGGATAAGGGGTGGAACCTGTGCACCGGATCCAAAACTTAGACATTGCCAAGGACAAATCTGAAGTCGAATATGAGACCTATAGGTTGAGGTAGGATGGAAACAGACAACACAGATCTATCATTATGGTGAGTATATAACTTTAGTTTAATACCTGTATGGCACCTATTCTGCACAGACCAGCATGTATGTCGCTCTTGTAGGGGAAGATAATGGCAGTTTTGCTTTGCAGGCTGGTTAAATATCATTTGTTAATGCCTATGTTGGCACCAATTCAGCCTTTAATGCAGAAATACGGATCAGAATATTTGTCCTTTTTTGGTGGCAGGGATATAATGGCAGCATCACTTAGCAAGCTGCTGTTTAAGAATAAGCAGAAAGCTGACTCCAAAGAACTACACTTCCTTTCCTCATAGAATTACTCTGTTACTGAAACAAAGAGAAGTACTTGATGTCACCTGAGAGAATTAGCTGCAGCATCTCTGGCAGCTCAGATGCTATGACAACATGCCACTTAAGACACTCTGCATAACTGACATTCTACATGTGTTTTTAAAGACAGTTCACTCTCTGGTTCAGTACATCAACATAGAAAATTGTGTTTCCAGCTTTTCTTCAGACATGTAACTAGGTAAGTTGCTTTTTATTATTTCTTTTGTATCTCTGAGGAGCTTTTTTCCCTGGGCCTCCACTGAAAAAGGGCTATTAGCTCAGTCGGACCAACCCGGTCAACAAATGTAAAACTAACTAACTAACTAACTAACTAACTAACTAACTAACTAACTAACTAACTAACTAACTAACTAACTAACTAACTAACTAAACTAAATAAGACATTACAGGAAAGTACCACAATTTCATTTTAGTGAAAGGAATAACTATGTGCTAAAACTATAACTGTGTGCTAATGTCTCCAACACATGCTGTAACCACCTGTGAAACAGTAAGTACTATGGAATGACTATAACCCCTTTAGTCGCTACCTTCTTTTGCCAGTGATTCAAGTTCTATTCTCAGTGTTAATGGATTAGGTAACACATTAACTTTTTCCATTACTAGCTGCAAATGTTTTTCGGTTAGATGTTATTCATTACACCATTGCTGCAATAAACATAACTATATGGGACATATCCTTCCAAGCATGTTGGATGTCTGACCAGTCCACAAAGATTTGGGCTCCTTCCTCACACACCATACATTGACCTTAGCATGTGAGTACATGCTGGTATAAGAGGGACATACAGGCAAGCCAAAACTAAGAGCTTTCTTGCAGCATATATGCTTATACAGACTTCTTGTCAGCTTAGCAACGAGAGTATCAGCAATTGGCTTCCGCTATTGTTTTGGGTAGATAAATATCTCCATTGAGGAATCTTCTTTTTTCTCTTATACTCTTGTGTTTTCTTTGTAGGAGAACAACATGATGTCAGGTCCTTCCAAATATGTCTTTCCTTTATTCCTAAAAATGTCAAGAGTAGACTAAATTTGTTGGGGTCTAATACATTCTCTGCAGCTGTTAGAATATCCTCTGTGGGCATAGGGGAACCGCTTCTGTTGGCCTCAGTGGAATAGGGTGGGAAATGCTTCTCTGCCTGACTGGACTTTGATACCTGTTCTTGGGGGGGGGGTGATGACTCTATCATGAGTCTATTTGCTTCTATGAAGTTTCCTGTTTAAAATAAGCAAAAAGTTACACATTTATCTTCCCCTGTCATATTTTTCCATACATAGGGAAGAATTATTGGGCATAGTTCAGGGCTTTGTTCAAGTTTATAATCCACATTTTGTTTTTTTGTTTTTTTTTTTCTGGTAAAAGAAAAGAAATTTTTCAATTTCTGATTATTCCGACTGCAGTGTATAGGGAATACAATTACATGGAACAACTTCAGTTATTTTCCATTTAGCATCAGATTCTGTGTCTGAAGGGGTGATTTATTCTGATTTGTCCCTTAGTAGAATTTTCCTTTTCTGAAACCATTGCTAGAACTAATTAATATTTTTCAGTAGGAACAAAATGACAATCTACTTTCTTTGAAAAAACATATTATGATATCGGATGTTGTCAATTTTCATTCATTCCTCAACAGTTGTGTTTAGAGCCAATCCTCGGATCTGACTCAGCTGTTAATAAAGTTCGCGGCCACCTAAAAGCTCTTGAGCTTCTCCCTACCCACAATTCACCAACCTCTAACATACCTCAGATCTCATTTGCCACTTTCACAAAGTAGACGTGATCATCAATAGCTGTTGAGTTATATTCAATTAAGTGATATTTGTCATTGCCTTTATACTTTCCCTTTTTGTCTTATTTCTACACCTATATCCTTTTTTACACTTTGTGTATTCAAACTTACCATTGTTGGTAATTTTTCCCCCTTATTTTCATTATACTAATTAAATTTATCTGACTACTCACCTATGTATTCTACAGTACCATTGTTGGTACTTTTTCCTCCCTTGCCTTTTTCTAGTATTTTGTAGTAGCAAAAATGACATAGAAAGGCCTTTTAGGGTTTAAAAAATGGCAGTCATGTGGGCATAAGCTTCCTATTTTGTATGCACATGATTTATGTGTATACTGCTTGGGTCCTGAACGTGGATTGCTCTATTGGTAAAAATGTCAATCCTCATGTGATTTCTGATCACATAAATAAGGTAATTTTGAAGGGTTATTGCCTACTACTTTTTCTGAAGCAATTACTGGGGCTCAAACTCCAAAAACAAAACTTAAGGAGACATCAAAAAGGTCCCTGAGGTTGTTTGGTTCTTCCACTCCATAGTCGATGGAACCTCCGAAGAAGAAACAGAAGATGGATCCAAAGGCTTCTGTTTCAAAGCTGACTTCACAGTGACAGAAGACGTCGTCGGATTCGACTACCTCAGATATGAAACCTCTTCCTCAGACTTGATACTCATCTACCTTTGACCGGGTACCATCCCTTTCATGGAGAGATAGCACTCAAATTTTCCTCATTAGCATCCTCATGTTCTTCCAGGAGTCTGACTGAAGCTGATGTGGATAGGATGATGAGATTTCTCTCAGCGCAAATGCAGATAGCTGTTCTTCCAGCTCTTTCCCCTTCAGGTCACAAAGTTGGAGTCAACTCCAAAGTTGTTGGAGCCATCTCTGACCCTCAGCGCCTTGGCATTGGACAGCTTGGCTCCAACCTCTGCCTCAGATGAACTGCCTTTGGGGCATAGGGAGGGCATAAGGGAGGAAGCATTTCTTCTGGACTCCGTCAACTTATTTCTCCCTGGGTCATTCTGCTTTTGAGGTAGTGGAGACAGTTTTCTCTGCTTCAGCAGGATGGACAGTTTCTCCCCCCTCATATCTCCCTTCAAGATCTCATATGTCTTTGCACCTTGAGCCTCAACATTCAAACCCACAAGTACAGCCAGTCCAAACACTCCAGGTTACCCAGCAGGGTATCACCATCTCTTCTGATACTTCTCCAGAGCATCCCATTGAAGAAGTACCTCGGAAGAGAAAGTGCAGAAGGAGGCACTGGAATTCCCCACAGGAATCTATCACAGAGGATACTGATTTTGACAAAGGGGAAGGATTCCTAAGATCACCATCTGATGACGTCTTATTTGGAGACATCCTACAGATCTTTAAACAAAGAGGTGGTTGGTTCTCCCAAAATCCTTCTGTGGAATCATTATTCCTGGAGGCATTTGGCTCTGGCCCATCTACCTTCAGCGTAACTCCACCAACTGATGAGCTCATTCATTTCATCTCAAATTGGGCATGGAAGTAATCTGACTTAGTTGAACCTATCCCAAAGAGACTAGATTGATTTCTGGCACCAATGGCAGGAAGGGATTTTTGGAATAAGGGAGTAGCTGTGGATGCCATGGTCATGGCTGCAGCCACTAACAAAGAACTTGTAGATCAACATTCCACAGCCCATCCCCCTATCAGGGAGTTGAGGGCTTTGGACAGGTTTGGAAAGCATGTCGACACTTTAGCAACCTTTGCTCTTAGGTCACTGAACTATTTGACACATTTTACTAGACTGCAAAGAGAATTAGGAACTGTCAAATTCTCTTTCAGGGACCACTAATATTGAGACTCAGGCTTTGGTGGCCTCACAGTTGGTGACCCTACAGTCCATTTCTAACTCCACCGGGAGAATCACTGAGGGATGCTCTGCTTCACGATTGGCCCCATGTCTCCTCTATGCTTATCTCCCAACTTCATTGATCCCAAAGCTTTGCAGAATCCTGCCAGGCTGAAGAGCAGATTCATCCTCATTGCAGCTTACTGGCCTCAACAGATTTGATTCCCCTTTCTTTGGCCTCATCTAGTTTACCAACTTTGGATTCTGCATCTGATTCCAGACCTTCTGTCTCACCCGAGGAGTATGATTCATCCAGCTATCTCAAACCTAAAGCTGACAGTGGTTTCTCCATTTCCTTTAATAGCCGGAAAACTTAGGATCTCTTCCCCTGTCCTGTAAAGCTTCTATGAGGAAACTTTACAGAAGTAAATGGAAGAGTTTTGTTTTTTGGGTGCATCAGAAAAGTATTGACCATTTTTTCAGCACTGTCCTTGAATTTGTGGCAATGGTTTTTAATGAAGGAGCTAGCTCCTCAACCATTAATGTTCAGTTGGAAGCAACCTCTAACTTCCATATAGGAACTGAGAATTCTTCCCTGGCTTTATCTAAGGTTTATAAGGCCTTCTTGAGAGGCCCTTTTTTGTTGAGGTCACATTATAAAGACCCTACTCCACCATGGGACTTGAATTTAATACTGCAGGCCTTAACTAATTCCCCGTTTGAAACACCAGCAAAATGTGATCTTAAATTTCTGACCTGGAAAACTTTCTAGTGGCCATTACTTCTGCTAGAAGAGTTTCTGACCTTCAAGCATTGTCCTGCAAGCCTCCTTACTTGATTTTTCATAGGGATAGAGTTGTGACATCCCTCCTGTGGGCCAGTAATTGAGGAGCCTCAATCCTCACCAGTGCCAGTGAGAACAAAAATGGATATACACACAGTATTTTCAGATGCAGCTCTCTATACTAAGCATAATTTCTCTTAAGAGTACACAGGGAGGATTCCCAGTCCTGGGGCTGGACTTCATCCTCCAGGCCCCAAATAAGAATTTACCATTCTCTCTGAAAAAAATCAGTGCTTTGTGTCCCTCTTCCAAGTAGCTGACACACACACACACACACACACACACACACACACACACACACACACACACACACACACACACACACACACACACACACACACAAACACTCTTTGAGATTTGATTTTCACACACACACCTGGGAATGGCTGGCACAGATTTACAAGCTTTGCCACCTCCCCACATACTATAAGGTAGATTCACTGCCACCAGGTACCTACTTTAAGGCTCTTACCAGGGTACCCAATTATTCTTAGTAAAGTTAATACTTATACAAATGGTAATATTAGCCAAGCAACAAGACTTTTAGGAGCATGAAGCCCACAGTATCACCAAGTAGATGCAATTGCTCTCCAGGGTTTAACTAGTTTCTAAAAGACCAGCCACAATGAAAGGTTTAGATATATTTAATAATAAGTAATAAAATAGGAAACAGGAAAATGCTGAATATCTATTTACAATAAACACTAGAGTTTCAATACACAAGAAATATTAAAAAAATAACTCAGCTTGAAAGACTCAGATACATACAGAAAATCAATACTTTTAGCTGACTAGAAGCTAAACCAGAATCTTGCACATACATATCATAATACACACACATAGAGCTTTGCTAAGATGTATTACAGCATCTGGAAGTTATAAAACCATTTCAACACTTCAACCCTTCCGAAGAAGCAATTAGTTCACCACTAAGGACAGGACAGCAGGATTCCTAGTCCTTGTTTTCACAAATGTTGTGTCTCTAGCTGCATTCAGGCCTGAGAGATAACATGTTTATGGCCTAAACCAACTCATTTAATTTCAAACAATTTTTCTTAATATAAACTGGCCTGACCTTAACCCCTTCCCTTCCAGCATCCTCTGTTAACACATATATATATATATATATATCTATATATATATATATATATATATATATATATATATATACACACACACACATTTCAGCAGTTACCACAATACAACCTGACATACATCTATATTTCTTTTTTGTCCAGCAGGACCCACTGTTGACACATTTTTAATACAAGCAGCTTTACAAATAAATGTTTAACACAAGTGTCTGCCTAAATTAGTTTGATATACAAATGACATATAATTCTTTACAAACCTCCAGCTAGCTATGCTGGCATATGTTACACATGCACTGCCCTACTCTCTCAGGCATAGCTGGCACTACCTCACATCATCACATTAGTAAAATGAACCAACCCTTCCTTCCTTCCTAAGGTGGTGTCAGAATCCAACATCAACTTGTCTATTAATCTGCATGCCTTCTTTCCAAACTAACCAATTAGTCTCTCCACCTCAGTTCAAGAAAAGTCTGATTCAGTACTTTAAAAAAATGATGGCTATGCCCTTGTCCTAATCCAGACTAACTCTAACCATCACTCATGTGCACATGTAGAATTTCTGCCTACACTTTGTTTCTTAATTTGTATATCCTATGATTTCCTTGGATCTGTTACCAGGTTAGCCTACAAGGCATTCAGTAACCTATCATTCTTAAAAAGATTGTCTAGAATTTTCCATCTGAGTAAAAATGTAATACTTTGTTTGTGTATATCTGCTTGTTGTTTGTTTACATCTGTGTACAAATCTTTTTATTTGTGTTTATTTTGTGTTTTAAACTGTAAAAATGTAACACTTTGTTGAATGTGTTGTTTGGAGCTTTTCTCCCTGGGCCTTTGCTGAAAATGGACATGTATCCAGTCAGAATATTCTGGAAAACAAATGTAAAATAAATAAAATAAATAAATAAAATAAATAGCCTTTCAAACAAATGCATTATTCAGGCATGTGCATGACCACCCAAATCATTAATTTAAGTTTGTGGTGGTAGAGCAGATCAAAAAAGACCCGAGAGGGTATATTATCAATGAGCATTTATTGTTTAAAGAGTTGGTTTGGCAAATAAGACTGGAAGCCATAGTGACTCCAGGTCTAAATGAGGCATGCTGTGTTGTGCCATTACTCAAACTTAAAAATGTATTAGTTTAAAATATATAATTTTAAGGTTAGAGCTATGTATTATTTCATGCTGAATTATTGATGCTATGTTTTCATTGAAAATAATTAATTGAATCAATTAATTTATTTATTTAGTAGAGTCATGTGATATTTTTGAAATATATATTAAATGAGTGTATTCTTTGTATGGTAGTTCTGAGGAAGTCCCACTTGGGATGAAAGCTCTTAACACTACTATTAAACTTGATTACAAAGAAATTGCTGCATTTTTCCATCAGTTTTAATTTATGGTTTTAGCTTTTCTTGTATCCCGTATTTTTTTGACATCCTTCCACTTCACCATGAATCTTTTCAGTAGCCTAGGCTTCAAGCTAAACCTGAAAAAAATCATCTTTAACCCCTGTTCACAGATAGTTTTTTTCTAGGTTGCCTTCTCTCTGATGGCAGCTTTTCTTCTCTCAGAGAAATTATCTTCTTACTATCACCACTTCCTAAACTTGGCTCATCAAAATAACTCATTAGTAAGTGGATCTTTCTGGATTCTGGGTTACATGGCCTCACTCATTCTTATGGTTTAATTTTCCAGATTCCACATGAGGAAAATTCAGTGGTTCCTCAAATGCTTTTGGGCCAATCATCTGCATCCTCTGTCCTTTACAATCCCTGTTCTCTAGTTCATCAAAAAGAGCTGATCTGATTGGCAAACCAAGTCCTACTAAATCCAGGTCTTCTTCTTTCCAACCTCCAAAACTTTCTCAATCATTCACCACAGACACCTCAGACTTCACAAGAGGGGGGCACTATGTCAAGAACTCAAGGTTCAGGACATGCAGGAACCTAATTTCAGAAGAAAACACATAAATTGCAAGGAAATTATGACCCTGATAAAAGCTCTAAAAGCTCTGAATCAACTGTGAACTTCTAGAAAACTGTTACTGATAACAGAGTACATCATAGTGATGTATTATATATATATATATATATATATATATATATATATATACATGGGTTACTATCAGTACATGGAATGGCCACATCATTGAAATCCACAGCATCGACACCACATAACATTGACACCCGAAGAGCCGACATTCCCCACACGGTAAGGAACCATTTGGCCATCACCGTGAACTTTGTCTCATACCCCAGCGGTAGTGCATTCTCAGAGTTAGAATATTAAGTAAGGGGGGGTGTGGGCAAAGCCCCCCACATCTGTGTGTTTGTTTAATTGGTGGATTAGGAGTTCCGGATGGCCAAACGGTTTCTTACCTTGTGGGGAACATCGGCTCTCCAGGTGTCGATGTTATGTGGTGTCGATGCTGTGGATTTTGATGTTGTGGCCAGTCCATGTACTGACGGTAACCCATATACATATATATATATATATATATATATATATATATATATATATATATATATATATGTGTGTGTGTGTGTGTGTGTGTGTGTGTGTGTGTGTGTGTGTGTGTGAGGGAGATGAGATCCTAACCCCTCTGCTGGCTAACCATGGTTGCATGAGAAATTGAAGTTTAGCACAATCCTACTCTACAAGCAGCATACATTTTGTCCAAGCAGAACACTGTAGCAAACTCTTTGAGAAGATCCAGAACAGACCATCATGAGCTAATATTATACCTGAAAGTCTTCCAGAAAATTGTCTGCCTGTGGAAAACTCTTTGCCTCCTATCACAAAAGACAGCAAAAACAGTTCTGTTCCAGAATACCTTGGAAAAAGGCATGGAGAAAAGATGCATTGTCTTTCCCCTTGAAGGGAATGTTCCTTTATGCTTTTCCTATCATCACCATCAAAACCCCCTTTTTTCATTTTCTATGTGAGGCCGGGGTGTTCAATATCACTTTCCTACCTTCTTCTATAGTCATACCTAACTGTTACAGGTCTTCTTTCACACAATCCATCCAGCTTTTTGCTGGATGAACTCATTTTTTTTGCCTTCTTCATGTCTGTCCCAAATCTTCTTCACCACACTGTCTTTTGCTTTTCTCTACCTGTGCCCATACCACTGTAATTTGTTCTTTTTAACCTTCTGTGCAACTTGAGCTACTTTGACTTCTACTCTGATGTCCTCATTTCTTCATCTATCCCACATCGTGCATCATACTGCCTGTCTCAGTTACTTCATCTCCATAATCTCTAGCATTCTCAGCTGCTCTGCCTTAACTGCCCAGATTGCTGTACCTTTAGGTAGTACTGGTTGCATTACTGTTTTGTACTCCTTACTATTCAACCTCTTTGGCATTTTCCATCATGCACTACCACTGACACTCTGTAACAGTTGCATGCAGTCTCTCTGATGCTAGCTTTTAACTGTCTTATCTGTACTCAGTTTTATCCCATGCACCTTCAGTGTTGCATTCCACTTCCCTAGGCTTTGCTGAAGTTCTTGAACAGTTTGCTTGTAAAACCACATTGTCTGCATACAGTAACTTTATTGATCTGTCCCCTCCATCCTGTTTGCTAATGTAGTCCATCACCAATATGAACAGCAGTGGGTTCAGAGATGAACCCTGATGCACACTTAATCCCACTGGGAACCACTCTGTGGGACCATACATTGTTTGTACTTGAGTTATTGGGTCCTTGCAGACAGCCTGCACTAATTCTACCAATGTTCTTGTGACTTCAAATCACTGCAGTACTGCTCAAATCAGCTTTTTTGGGACCTTATTATATGTTTGTTTCCAAGTCTAGGAATGCCCAGTTGGACTCTTTCCTCATCTCTAGTTTCTCCTCAACTACCTGTCTCACTGCAAACATCGGGTTGGTTGCACTGCAACCTGATTTGAATCTAAATGCTCATTTCCCATCTTACTTTATACTGCTCTGCATATTCATTTATCAGTCACCCTTTCCAGAACTTTCATGCATGTGACAGGAGTTTCATACCTCTGTACTGCTCATAGTTGTTATTATAACTCAAGAGACCAGTTGACATAATGGTTAAGGTCTTCTCTTCCCATACACAAAGCACAAGGGTTGATCTTGATCTCTGGCCAAAGCCTATATGGAGTTTGTATGTTTTCCCTCTGTCTCTATAGAGTTCCTCCCAAAAAGATGCTGAGTGTTTCCACCTCAAACTGTCCCAAGAATGGAGTTGTAGGTGACAGCAGTACAGACTCTAGATGGTGCCTGTAGGGGGAAGAGTTGTATAGAGCAATTACTTTGTTAATCAACTATAGTGTGCAGTGCTGTCAAGATAGGAGAACATAGATCACAGAATGTGTGCTATGTCAGAGATACCCATCAGACAGTGTAAAAATATGGGCTCTGGATGATTAGGTGATATGCTTTCCCCCTTTCCTCTGATGTAGTAAGTCCTATTAAAGGTCAGAAAGGACTTAGAAAAGATGCTTCTAGTGAATCGGTTTTGGCCCAGACAACATTGGATATCCCTTATCATGCTGTGATGATGTGAAGTATTGTCAGCTATGCCAAGAGAAGTAGGGCAGGGGATGTGTAAATTATGCCAGCACAGCTAGCTGGAATTTTGTAAAGGCTTATATGTCATTTGTATATCAAACTGATTTTTACAGATTCTTGTGTTGAAACATTTATTTGTAAAGCTGCTTGTCTTAAGAAAATGTACCAACAGTGTGCCCTGCTCGACAGAAAAATAAATATACATGTATTGTTGTAAATGTTTAAATGTATATGTTTTAACAGAGGATGCTGGAACAGAAGAGGTTTATCTTAATCCACCTAACTTTACAAATAGTTTTAAATTAAATTACCTGGCTTAGGCCATAAGGATTGTATCTTACAGTTCTCAGTGTAGCCAGAGACAAAAAGGCTGTACTAGGAAGCTTTCTACATTGTCTTTGGGGTGAACTAATTGCTACTCTGGAAGGATTGAAGGTTTGTAATTGTTTTATGATTTCCAGGAACTGAAGCAGATGTTAGCAAGGCTCCATGTGTGTGCATTATTGACACATATGTGCTAAATCATGACAGTTTCTAGCCAAGTGGGAATAGCATGGGAACCAGAAGTCAGATGACCAGATGTATGTGATGTCATTCTGTAATCTTGGACAAAAATTATGTTTAATACTAGAAGAGACTGAAGTCTCATTGCAGTCTGTTTTTGGAACCTAACAGAGAAGGACCCTCACCTACTTCACCTTGCCTTGCTCTAGTAAGTGAACCAGGGAACAGTAATTCTTTAGATCAGTCTCAAAAATATAGTGATATTAGTTAAATGCAGTTTTTCTGTATCTGTGTAAAGCTATTCATCTGTGTTATTTTAATATTTCCTGTGACTCAAACTCTGGTGTTTAGTGTAAATAGATATTTAGTATTTGCATGTTTTTTTATTATTTATTATTAAATATGTTTAAAATTGTCATTGTATCTGGTCTTTTAGGGAATATTTCAATCTTTGAGAGTACTCGTATATATTTGGTGACAGCTCTGGCTGCTCCTGAAAGCCTTTCTTTTGTTCAAACTACCATTTGTATTAATATTAATTTCACTCAGAGTATAATTGGGTACCCTTGCAAGAGCCTTAGAGTAGCTGGCTCTGGAGTATCTGGTGGCAGTGTAACTACCTTATAGCCTGGGCAGAAGGGTGCATAGCTAGTAAATCTGTGCCAGCCTTTCCCAGGTGTGCGTGTGTGTGTGTGTGTGTGTGTGTGTGTGTGTGTGTGTGTGTGTGTGTGAGTGTGTGTGTGTGTGTGTAAGATGTACCCATATATTTATGGCAATTGCTACAGTGATCTCTCTACTGCTATGGTAACTTAAATTACATAGCTATACTGTCTGTATCAGTATCACTTTTCATTTCAACCTTTTCACAGACTGAGAGAGACAGATATAAAATATTTAACTGGCCTGTCAACTTAATTAACAAAATAATAACTTGAGCAAAGCAATCATGGCCATTCAGCACCTTTCTTTGAACATATTTTTTTAAGAATTCCATCAAGAGTTTAACTGGCAATTACAATACTTGAATCAACAGCATAATCTATTTTCCCAGGATTTCTCTGACTAGCAACAAGAAATACATGCAACTGACATAAAAATTAATGGCATTGAACATTGGCTTGAAACTTTTGCAGTAAAAGACTGCTAATCTGAAATTTAGATCCAGGCGTTTCAATCTATGCTCATTAACTATTTACAGATATTGGACCTTGATTCAAAGCCTAACTGTGTATATTCATTCTATTCTGGCAGAACCTTTCCATAAGGATGTTGTGCAAACTTTCTCAATGTTCCCAATGGATATCATTCATATGATCAAGCCTCTTAAACCTGATGTCTGTAGTACAGATATAGGCAAGCAAATTTCCCTTACACAAAAACTCTGGTATTAAAATATTATAACAAAGCTAAAGAGGTATGCTTTAATCAAGATGCTATCAACATTTTCTATACTACTAACCAGTCACTTTACCTTCCTTTGGTTTTAAATGCCAGTCATTTACTTATTACCCGACTCCTCTATAACATCAAGTTTGGAGGGACATATTACTCAGGAATTTCTAATTCATTGCAAGTCAGTACTTCTAGGATTTCAGAAATACATACAGATTTACCTGTCTAGAATAGATTTGGCCTTCAGTCCAGAATTCTTCTTTGCTGATTTATTATTCTCTAGCTTGTCTTTATCAATTCTTTCTGCTAAAGCTTTGCTTGCTAACTTTTTTTGCTGTAAGCTGTACAGGATTAGGTCATCACAACTTCTCCCTTAAGTCCTCCTCCATTTAATCCATGCATATTTAAAAAGGGATGGTCTAATATTTGTGTATCCCAACAGACCATGTCTTGCTTTTTCCCTAAGGCATCATGGAAGGAACATGGGGAGAGAATGGACCCAGAGATCCATTACATTTACTCACAGCAACTTAGGTTGAATAAGTAAGTAGCCCTATCCTTGTCTGCATATAGCTGTCTTCTTGAGGCTGTGTGCTTGTGATGAGGTGGGATTATTTGGGGTGGACTTGCTGTATACCCAACTGTGGGAATATCTCTAAACCACATGCAAACCAACCCAGGTCCTACTGTTCCTTAGCTCTGCCCTTAACCAGAACCAAAACCAGCAGTATGATAAATCCACATGCCTCCCCAAAACCAGCCCAGAAAAAGTTGAGAAGCATCCACCTTGTCATTTATTGCCTGCTGCCTGCTGAACCTAAGGGTGCAACAACTGCTAATCAAACTCTAGATGGCTGAGTCATAGGCCGGGCTTTATCTCTCAGTGATATGAGGCTCTCTTTAAAGGCTTGATTGTTACATTTTATAAGAACTACAAAACTTCACCATTTAACAAATATTTATTTTGTCATTTTGATCTTCTAGTTGTTTAAAATTAGAAGGGGCTTATGGTATACTGCATCCTAATTTACTCACTGACTAGAGTAAAAGAGCCCCATGTTATCATATTAATTTTGCAATCCTTCCTCTTTTACTCTTACCTGGCCATTTCTATTTAACATTGTTCAAATTGCAACAGTAAGATAAGGACTGCATTTATTATTATTTACATTATATGATACTCTGTGCCACACAATACCGTAAATAAATAATTGTACCCCAGACTTGTTTATCAGTTGCTGTTTCAGTTATATTTGATGATATTTCTTGCTGTTATTTTATCTTTATGGTACATCTTGTTTTATATATATGTATATATATATATATATATATATATATATATATATATATAAATATATATATATATATATATATATATATATATATATATATATATATATATATATATAGTGACTGCTTTTGTTACCTTCCTGTTCCCATTTGTAAACAGTCTTCCGTATACTTATTTATCATATCTTATAATCATTAAGCATAGGTTCAGTGCTGTTTAACACCATTGATATCTCTGCCTTCATTTCTTCACAGTGGGAGAGATGTACACCTGAGAGAATATGCTAAGAAACAGTTACAGTTTATGATATATGAAATCTGATATTTCAGTTAGGGAATTGTCAAGAAACACAACAGAGTTTATCTGAGTTAATTGTTTGCTTTTATTAAATAGGTAAAAAAAAATAATTCCAGCAAATAAATAAGAAACAATAAATACTTAACTTACAGTATAAATCTTTTTGTATTAGATCTGTCACTGAAAAATATACTTAAAACACACTTTATCAAGTATCAGAAAGAATGTTCACACAAGAGGAAATTGCTTTAATATGTTGCTTACTAAGGAACAAGTCTGCAATTGTAGGTATAAATAATGCTAATGCTACACAGAGATGTCACGTTAAAAGGAATGACGTCTGCATTTCCTTATCTGCCAAATTACAGGACGTTAGAAAGTTTGAGTTATATATAATAAGTGGTCAAAAATCAATCAAAATCTAAACATTTTAAACTAAATTGATTAATTTGAGTATGGAGTATTCTTATACCGTCTCTTAATTAAGCAATAAAGTTCTGAACTTTATTTATTCGTTAGCAATCATTTTTTTTCAGGTTACAGATTTTTAGCTCTCAGTCCATATTCCAAAATTTTGTGGAATGTGTATACAAAATGCAGTAAAGGACTGGATAAAAAAAAACTTTCATAGAACCAAATTTCAAAGCATCTGTACCTCTTGCTGAGTACAACTAAAATATATTTTTTTGCAATACATGTAATTATCAGAAAAAATCTGGTAAGTAAAGTATTTGGAACTGCTGAATTATCCTTTTTAAGCAATGACATAAAAAGACCAAAAGGAAATAAATAACAATATCACCTTGAAAGTTTGTCCACCTAACTCATAATACCAGTTCTAAATGTATTAAGCCTTTACTTTTGTTTCAGTTTTCTGCTGTGAATAACATGAAACAACTCGGTAATGCTCCTCTGTATATCTAAAGCACCATAGACACCAGTTCTGGATGTTGCATGGTTCTCAGGAAATCAATGTTTAATATATCTCTTGGCGTAATAGAAATGGGATGAAATGAATTTGTCAAAATAATAATTTGTTCTAATAACTATGCCCACACAGTTTTCTTAAGAAACTGCTTTCTGCTATGGAATATTAAAAAAAAACATTGAAGTGTATTGAATGAGAGAAAAGTTATACATAAAAGTTGCCTCGATTTAAGTCTTGTGACCTGAACTAGTCTAACTGGTTAGTGGTATTAATGAAAAATCTGTAGTAGCGCAAGTGCAGTTATTCAGGTGACCAACCTAAAGATCACAGAGTCATATTCAGTTAGCACAGGATGCTTCATGTAAAGATATAGCCTCAAGAGCCTTTCTTGTTAGAACATTCTTTTGTTACTCTTGGGCTATATTGGAGCCTGGCAGACACAAACAATGTAATCAGATCTGAGTAAATGAAGTCTTAGGGCAGCTGGGGGATAACGGTTGGCATTTTATTCTTAATGGTAGAGGATAAAGTTAATATGTTCTAGAATTACACTTGAGTGTGTGTGTGTGTGTGTGTGTGTGTGTGTGTGTGTGTGTGTGTGTGTGTGTGTGTGTGTGTGTGTGTGCGTGCGTGCGTGCGTGTGTGTGTGTGTGTGTGTGTGTGTGTGTGTGTGTGTGTGTGTGTGTGTGTGCGCGTATGTGTTTGTGCATGCATGTGTGAGTGTGTATGTATGTTTGCTGGTAAAGTACTGAAGAAAATCCAGTAAACAAAGCATTTGAAACTGCCAGGTGTCCTTTTTAAGCAATGTCTTTCAAGGGCTCCTTGTAGTAATAGAGAACAACATGAAGTACTGTTTCAAAGGCAAACTGCTTTAATTTCTTGCAATCTGTATTATAATTTAATCTTTGCACATTAGATTCCAGGCTTGCACAGTGGCATTATACTTTCATATAATTCAGGAAAAGTCTTGTTGAGAAATGGCTACAGTACAAATACCTGTTTTATGGCACACAAAAGGATTTGTACCCCACAACTCCAACTCTCGTATGCCACACTTACTATAAAATTTGATGGGAGTGTGATACATGTGTTTTATAGCTAAATTTATTTCATCATTGCTCAATTATTTATGACAGTAGTATTACGTAGGAAGTATTCATTTAAAAATTCATACTCCAGTTTAGTTTACCCTTTCTTCATACAATATGTCAAACTATACTTACATTTAAATTTCACTACACTGTATTACGTCAAGAATGACAATAAAATATTTAACATTTGTCTTAAGTAAATTAATGGAAATAGATATATAAGCTTTATCTAACTGTTCAGTTATATCGTTTGAAATATAGTAACCCTTTGCACATCTGAGTCCTAGTTACACAAATGCTATGTCTTTAGGCAAATTCTATCTTTTTTCCTAAGATCACAAAACACTTAACACTGTAATGCCTACATATATATTTAAAATATATTGTTCATTAGCTTTAATTTATTTCGAAGTCACAAGTAAGAAAAATCTATTTATTTTCATGTTGATAGAGTGATGACATTTTGCATCAGATTATTGCTTAATGCTGTCTAGCATGCAACTGTAGCCAAATGTGAAATTCAGCATGGTGAATACATGGAAGCTTCATCATTTTATGTTTTACCATGCCAACTAGTCAAAAATGGCGACCTAGGCCTGCTTACTTGTTTGGCATTGTTATGTGTTTTTGTACCTTTTCTCTAAACAGGAGGAGCCATGGTGCATCTTTTTTTAGACTGTATGATTATTTGTACGATAAGACAGACTGTCTTATTCAAAGAAGAACTGGTAAATGACTAGTATAACATATAAGAAAAATGTTAGGCACTGTACCACAGCTATCCACAAGCTCAAAAACAAGTGTAAGAGAAAACACTGTAATTAAAGTGTTTTCTTACACTTGTTTTTTTGAGTTGTAGTGATCCTGCAGAAACATTTTGTAATGAAACTGAAGATCCAATGCGCTTTTAAAGCATGACAATTTTTGTTCCAAGAAGCTCTAACAGCTTAAACATAAAAATAATTAAGATGAAATGTGTCTTGAAGAAATTGGAAATCAACAGCTTCAAGAAATAAAATAACCAGAAGAAGCACGAATGTGCACCTACATATAATGCTTTGGAGAGTGCTACTTTTAGTTTACCCTGTTACTTTTTTTTCTGGGGAACGATAATGAATTCATGAATAAACATATTTTGTAAATAATATAACTCATGTTTATATGTTTCCCTTTTCTAATATTGTGTGCATAAATGTAGACATATCCATAGGTAACTATCGTTTCCATAATTTCCTCAGTTGTTTTGGATGACATATTTATGAATATAGCAATGATAGTAATAGCTATGGTCCAATACAAATGTAAACAAACTGTCTGCAGCCACTAATAAACATCAGTCTGAGAATATTTGTCTTGGTTGGACGCAGGTGCAGCCAACACGAACTTTCATCTTCTCCAACCTGTACTTGTCACAGCTATTTTTTGTTTCTCGCATTAGGACCAGAATTTCTTGTTCAACTGCAACTGAGTTTAGGTTGACATCCATACTATCACCCTTAATGCAGAAATTATGGATACAACTGGCCTGCAGAATGTCTGATGGATATCTTAAAGGGTTCTGGTCGATTCTGTAAATACAAAGAAAAGTTGATAATTCAGACCTCAGTGTTGAGGAACTGTGCAGTCCAATCGTTATAACTGCAAGAGACTGATAAACAAAGACACTGCACCTCACTCATAACCCTAAATGGTACATTGAGTAATATTAAAATGGAATCCTCAAGCTTTAATAGATACAGAAAGTGCAAAACAAAATGCAAGGCGGATTAAAGGCATGCTTTTGACATAGTTATGCCTAATACTTACCAAGAAATACCTGAATGTGCATCACCAAGCATAGATCTATACAGTAACATTACTAAGTGACAGTCTTTTAAGAAAAGACAGATAAAATAATTGCAAGGGTTAAAATAACACCAGCTGGCCAGATACATCCTTCCTTTTTTTTTCCCAATAGATGTTTCATAAATGTGATTAGTTAGCAGTGGGTATACCTTTTTTATATTTTTAAAATTATTAGGTCTTTATAATAATTGTTGTCAGTCAGTAGGCATAAGAAAATGTTTTCTGTTTCTCCTTTCCCAAATATATGAAGTGGTCTGTATACTGAGGATTACAATTTGACAGGAGTACTTTTTAGACCCAATGAATAGTTAGAAACCGCGCTAATATTCTGATGACAAAAATGTAAATAATGCAGCAAATTATTTTTATATAATGAGATACTATTCTGCTGGTAAATATATACATTCTCTCAGCAAATAAGTATTGAGTTTCCGAAATCTCACTTTTTTGTTCCATAGAAATGTGGAAAAAGAAGACAGCCCAAGTTAAAAAAGAAAGAAAATATATACATGTTTTAAAAGCTGTAAATTTATTAAAAGATTAATTCAATGTTCAGTATAAGTTTTATATATATATATATATATATATATATATATATATATATATATATATATATATGTGTGGGTCTACTTGATATGGCCGACATTTCAGAATGTCGAAAACCATATGGCCGAGACCATACGACTGACATTCAAAATGTCGACCATACAAAAAAAAAAAAAAAAGCGCAACAAAATCTTACCTTCACACTGAAAGCAGGGGGGGGGCTATGAAATCTTTCCAGTCCGCACTGTTTATAGATGCCAGTTCCGCATGGTTGACATTTCAAAAATAGATCATATCATCTCAGCCATATGGTCTTCGACATTCTGAAATGTTGACCATATGCACTGCACCCATATATATATATATATATATATATATATATATATATATATATATATATATATAGATATATATATATATATATATATATATATATATATATACACACACACACACACACACACACATATATATATATATATATATATATATATATATATATATATATATATAAATATATGTGTCTACTTCGTTTTGTTGAATTTCATGTCACTGAATTTCATTTTACCCTGACCACATTGCTGAAAACTCAAATTACTGAAAACTCATTTCACTGAATCTCATTTCACTGAACTGCAGTTAGTATATATGGCACTGTGCAGAGTACTATAAGGCAAGTAAAAGGTATATGCCCTTTTCCCCTTATTTTTATATCCATACAAACATCATACTGAGACAAAAAATGTGATGGTACATAGTTTAAACCTTTATTCAAAACAGACATTTCTTCATTTGTTAAATTATAGTCAGTTAGAATAACTCTAAGTCCATCTTCCTGTTTTATCTCATCATCATATTCCTGAAGGTTCTCTCCATCTGTATTTCTTCTTCTTTTGTGGTGCTTCCTACCAACACTTCTAAAGGGCCAGTTCTGGCCTTTGTTTTTTTATATTTAGGTGATTCAATGTCTACTAAGTCACCCATGTCATTGTTGGTATCGGTACTTAATGCATTTGACGATATCTCCGAATCACGGGATTCTGTACTATAGCTTAAATTGTGAGTAGACTTCAAAATAGATCTAGTGCATTTACATTTGATTCGACATGATTTATTTAGTCTCAGTAAATCTAACACCCCTCTTCATTTGTTTCCAGGTGTAGGTCTTGTCAGACTTAAAGTCATTCATGTCTCTATTAAACTTTATAACTTTTCTGACTTTCACTTCTGAATCAAAGACATTCATCTCTTTGAAATATTTATCATACAGTCTCTTGTATTCATCCTGCTGTTCATAGCATTGTACTGCCTCTAAACAAGAATTAAGTTTACTTTTAATGTCACTGAGTGTATCTTCATAATATGAAATCAACAGTTCTATAAAAAGTTTAGATGCTGTATTTTGCATTGAGTGCTATTTAGTCATAAAAATCTAGTTTTCTTTACCCATTCCGGGTTCTACATACACTCGTAACCCCAATGGCATGATTACAGCTTTCAAATAAGCTAGCAGCAGTTTAATATGCCATACGGTTGAACAGAACTTTTTTGTAGATAAACCCAGCTCCTTAAAAGTGCCTTGCATCTCTGAAGTGTGACTCACTCTAGTACATGTTATATCTGACTATTTTCCAATAAGCCACGCTCCATCTTCCTTATCTGCTGAAAGATTCCCAATAAACGTGCGCAAATCACCTTCAATGGACATCTTGAAACTACTAGATAAATCCACTCACAACAGAGATGTGTAAAACGCCACAGCACCCAGTACCAATACAGTTCCCAACAACCTTCTGGTGCACGTCAGCTCGTGGTGTGCTCAGACTGAACCAATATACAGAAACACCATAAAAGATCTCCAGCACTACCAAATCCACAGTATTTAAGACAACAAGAAAAAATAAATAAAAAGAAGTAACAAGGCAATCTTCCAGCGATATTTATTCAGACTAATGCCCCTGGCTGACAAACAGTCACAGCAAACAAGAAACTCCAAACCGGTTTCTCCCTGTGGCATCATCAGTGGAATAGTATAGTTCCTTGCAATACATTCTTTTATATACCCAAATTTTTAAAGGTACATAAACCTATAACATATAGAGTCGCCTGCTACACTATTCCACTGATGACGCCAGGGGGCGAAACCAGTTTGGACTTTCTTGTTTGCTGTGACTGTTTGTCAGGCAGGGGCATTAGTCTTTATAAATGTCTCTGGAAGATTGCCTTATTACTTCTTTTTATTTATTTTTTTCTTGTTGTCTTAAATACTGTGGATTTGGTAGTGCTGGAGATCTTTTTTGGTGTTTCTGTATATTGGTTCAATCCAAGCACACCACGAGCTGACGTGCACCAGAAGGTTGTTGGGAACTATATATATATATATATCTATATATATATATATATATATATATATATATATATATATATATATGTATATACACACACATACACACACACACACACACACACACACACACATACACACCATACATATCATAATAAAAACTGCGTAACAACAAATACCAGTAGCAGGTTCCACTAAGATCTGACAGGAATGGAAAATTAAATCTATTTGATGTTCAGGTAAAAAGCATGGAGTAGAAAGTATGATTACAGGAATGAAGATCCAAAGACTGTATGTTTCAAAAGCTGCACAGTCATGTAAACATTGAGAAATACAGTTAGAGATGAAGAGACTAGACAGTGAAAGAGTGGGCTTATGAGGCTGATAATGTGCTGCTAAATATTACAAAGTTACATAATAAAGCATATTAAAACAATGAGTAACAAGGTTACACAGACAAACCAATCAGTACAAACTAAAAGAAAAATCTAGCCAAGCTAGATTTCCCACTGTGTTAGTCCTTAAAACCTCTTGTATTAGAGGTAAAATGGGATATATGCAAATGACACCTGAAGGACATCAGGTGTTTCAGCTATATGGCAATTCTGAATACCCATGACTTTTTTTCCTTTTTAAATCTGTTATGGACAAATTCAGGCCAATAAAGCCAACAACCACTAGCTGTGGACATGCATGTTTCAGCCTTTTTATGGCATCATCAGCATAGGCACCTAAGTAGAAGAGCTCCAGAGTTCAAATCTAGCAACAGCAAATTATTCTGTTTTATGCTATTAGAGTTGACAATCAAGTTAACCAACACATCTTTTTGACATAGTAAGAAATCTGTGTGCCCAAGGAGAACAAAGTTAGATGAAGTGAAGAGCATACAAACTCTACCCTGTGAATATCCCAAGGTCAGGACTGATCTGGTGATAGAGAGCTGAGAGGTGTCAGCAGTGTCTAATGCACAACCATAATATTTAATTTCACAGTATGTGTGCTACATATGATAAAAGAACAATGGTTTAAAATAGTTATAAAAGCATCAGTTTAAAAATGTTTTTGAGCACCTATTTAGTTAAAACCACTGTTAGTCTGGAGAATCTGCTCTGACATATATCACTTGAGTTTACACTTTGAATAACTACCCTTCATGCATGGGTGCAGGGCAGAAAACAATAGACTTCAGACTCCATCTCAATTTAATAATACTAATCTAGACCGATGTCTCATGCACGTCATCTAAGCACATAACCTTGTACCACTACGATGGAACTGCTGAGTATCAGAGACTTATTCTCACTGGCATTGCAAACTGTAGGTAAAGGTGTCTAAATAGGGATCACTGTGAACATGGATTTGCTCTTTTTCATACTTTTCAATCGGTGCTTAGAAATTGTAGTGAAAACTAAGGTGATCCTTTCTTAGACTCAGTTCTGAAAACAGAAGACTTGATGTTGCCATTTTCATTCATTCCTCAACTGTTGTGGGATTCAAAATTGACCACCAGATCTGACTTGGCTGCTTCTTCCAGATCTTAGAACACTGAACCTCTTGAGGTCCTCCCTTTACCCATAATGCCCTAGTCACCCTACTCCTCAGATCTCATTTACCACCATACTATTTATACGTAGCTCGTGAAACTCTCTACTGAGATTTGCTATTTTTTTAGTTGTTTTTTTTTTATATTCTCTCTATAATATTTGATATCTTCTTCATGTTTGGCCCTCCAGCCTCCTTTACGCCTACTCCCCCATAACCTCCAATGCTCAAATTTCTACAGAAAGCACAATTATCCTCATTGCCCCTTACTGGCCACATCAGATCTGGTTTCCATTCCTTTGGCCTCATCTTCTATATCTTCCCTGGATTCTTGATCCAACTTTAGACCTACTCTCTCATCCAACAGACATAGCCTAACCAGATATTTTGGGCCTCAAGTTGACTGCATGGTTTCTGCAGTTCCATTGATTGCTTGACAGTTAATGCTTTCCTCCCCTGCACATCACTTTCTGTTACCATTTTGCAAAGCTTCCACTAGAAAAGTTTACAAAACTAAATGGAGATTTATTTTTTGGGCACATAAAAAAGAATTTAGACCTATTTTCAGCACCAATTTCTAAGATTCTCAAATTTTTAGCTATGATTTTCAATGAAGAGGCTAGTTTCTCAACTGTCAGAGTACAATTAGCAGCCATTTCTAGTTTTCATATAGGAATAAATTATTTGACCATAGCTTCTTCTAAGCTTTTCAAAGCCTTTCTAAGAGGAACATATTAACTTAGAGCTCCCTTAAAGGACCCTACTCCTTTTTGGGATTTATCAACATCCACAGTATCCTTAACAAGATTACAGACTTTCACTCATGGATAGCTCAATACTCCCCTAACATAGTTACTTTTTCTGAGACTTGGCTTAAACTACATTAAACTGATAATGAAATTCTGCCCTCAGGATACAACATTCTTCGCCTTGATAGAACACATAAAAAGGGAGGTGGAGTTGCTATTTTGTACTCAGACCTCATTATCCTTAATCCCCTTTCTAATATTTCTCCTTCCTTCCTTTCACCCTGCTGAACTTCTTATTGCCAACTTTAACCCTAACAGTTACAAAACCATAACAATAGTTGCCATTTATATACCACCAGGTGATAATATACCCCTACTAGAACAGATTCTAAATTGGATGTCAGACAATATACCCAATGAGGCCATAATACTAGGTGCTATTAATATTAACTGGTCTACTCTCTGCTCTAATCCCCCTACAAAGTGCATTCATCTTTTTGGCTGCACACAACGTATCTCATCTCCCACTTTCCATCATAAACATACTAATACTAGTTCTTTCATTGACTGGATTTTAGTCTCTAACCCCAGCTTGTATCACACACCAGAAACACCACCTGACTCCATTAGTGACCACTGCCCTATACGTATTCTCCGACTCTCTCCCCATATTCCTAGACCCCACAAATTTAAAGAATGCCAGAATCTAACTACCTTCAATCCTGAGACTTTCAATAATGCTCTCTCAGCTACTGATTGGTCCTTCCTCTTTACCTTGCCTCTTGAAGGTGTGTCTCATTTTAACTCCAATTTCCTTAATACACCTCTTGAACTGTTAGTGTCAAATCCCATAACTCCCCCTGGTTAACTAACTCTACTCAGTCTCTTATACTAAAAATAAAAAGAGACTCTGCCTGCAACTCTGGTCCTGGACTACATCTGCCTCAAAGTTCCAAAGATCTAAGGAACTTCATAATCTCACCAAAAAGCATATTAATGATTATAAAAAAAATGTTCTACCTTCAACCTCAGTCTACACAGTCAAGGAATCCTAAAAAGTTTTTGAATGCTATAAACCAAATACTCTACCCAGGCAATCCATCAACACCTAATCTCTGCCCCAGCAATACTCCCTCTGAAACTGCTTCCATATTCAGTTCTTACTTCATTGACACCATAAGCAAACTTTTGCAGACTTCCAACACATCTAATCTCTTACCACCCATAGCTCCTTAACAACCCCCCCCCCCGTTCTCTCTTAGGCCAGTTCCTACAAGTTACATCAAAAAACTTATTTCCAAACTTAAAGCCTGCTCCCCATCAGCTGACAGTCTGCCATCTTTCTTCCTAAAAACTGCTGCTACACCTATAGCATATCCTATCTCTATCCTCGTAAACCACTCTATTGTTGAATCTACTGTTGCTACTCTTTTGAAAAAGTTCTTTACTATACCTATTCACAAAGGTGGAAATTCTACATACCTTTCTAACTTCCGACCTATTGCCATACTTTCTCCTCTCTCAAAAATACTTGAACACTGCATCTACAAACAGCTCATGGCCTACCTTATTCATAGGAACCTGATCACCCCTATCCAGCATGGCTTCCGCCGACACCATAGCACCTCTACTGCTCTCATTTCCTTTACTAATACAATTTCTCTAGCTAGAGATAATAATAAACTCATGTCCTTTCTCTTCTTAGATCTGTCAAAAGCCTTTGATACCGTCTCCCAGCCTTTACTTCTCTCAAAGCTATCCCAGCTTAATCTTTCCTCAGCAAGAATCTCCTGGTTTAAGAGCTACCTTTCTGATCAGCAGTGCTCTGCTGTTTCTCCTTTTCTCCCCATCAAAGCTGGTGTCCCACAACATTTTGTTCTTGGACCCCTTCTTTTTAATTTCTTTACTAATGAACTACAGAAATCTTGTCCTCAGTCTTTCCTAATACGATACGCTGCTGACTCTACTATTATATCTATAGCTGAAATTCCTACTAAACTACTCACCCTCACACAAACATCATTCAAACAAATTGAAACATGGCTTACTAATAAACATCTAATACTTAATCCCAAAAAAGACAAAACTCTTACTTTTCCTCCCAAAACCCCTCTTCCACCTCAAATCCTCTTTTAACATTTTTTCATTGAATAATACTAACATCACCCCTGTTAGCCAGACTAAGCACCTTGGAGTAGTCATAGATGATCAAGTAAAATTTGAGCATCATATACATCACTCTATTAAGAAAATCCACCAAAACCTTAGTCTCCAATACAGAAACAAAGGGTTCCTCACCCCTGATGCCAGAATCTCACTAGCAAATGCTTATCTTATTCTTAGCCTATTCTACAGTTCACAAATTTTTACAAATCTTTGGCCTTCTCTTCTCACTAAACTTGAAACTATCTATAACAAAGTAGCTGGATTTGCTGCTAATCTGCCATCCAAATCACACCACTGTCATGCCCTTAGATCACTCAATTGGTTAGAGTTCCCTAACCAACTTAAAGTTACCCAAATGCTCGTCATCCACTCCATCATCAATAAGTCTTCTTCCTGTCCTAGCTTGTCCACACTAGTCTCATTTTATACCCCTTCCTGATTTCTAAGGAGCTCTGTTCAATATTGGTTACAGATTCATAAACCTGAACAACCTGCCGGACAGAACCTATATAGTTATTTACCCACCATTCAATGGAACAAGTTTCCTATGACCTTGAGAAGCATACCTCAAGTCTGTAAATTCAAGAAATCTCAAAGAATATCTGAATCACTCCTGGAAATGTCACTGTAACCACCCTACCTGATTCTAGTTCCTACTTTAGCTGTTCTCTTCTTTTTATTCTTCTATCCTTCCTTAACATATTTCTCTTTCTTTTGATTTAATTTAGTATCTAGTCAATATACTGCATTTTACTATCTTCTATTCTATATGTCTATTCGAACTTTATGCATATTTGTTTTATATAATTTTCCTTTAGTCTCTATTGTTATTTTCTCATATTATGTTATATTTTGCCAACCTTATTGTATTATACTTTTATTGAAACATGTATTTTTTCATATTTCTACTGTGCAGCTTTTCTCCCCAGGCCTCCACTGAAAAAGGGCTTTGTCCCAGTCGGACTTTCCAAGTCAACAAATGTCAAATACATAAATAAAAATAAATATTCTTCAGGCCTTAACACATCCCCACTTTGAGCCATCAGCTAAGTCTGAACTAAGATTTTTGACCTGGAAGACTATTGTCTTAGTTGCTGTTACTTCTGCCAGAAGAGTGTCTAAACTTAAGGCTCTTTCTTTTAAACCTCCTTATTTAATTTTTCACAAGGATAGGGTATCTCTACAGACCAATCCCTCCTTTCTTCAAAGGTGGTGTCAGAATCTGACCAACCTCTCTGTCTTCTTCCTAAATTTCTCAAAGGAGAATATATATATATGTTGCATCTGTTGATATGTTACATCTGTTGGATGGTCACAGTTATGATTTTCCCTTCAGAGAACCAAAGATTTGAGGAAATCTAAATGATTATTTGTTTATTTATTTCTGAATCAAAATTAGGCAGACCATTTTTTAAAGTGACTTTAGCTAAATAGTTGACTAATTGTATTACCTTTGTCTATAAAAAGATAGGTTTGCTTTTACCAAAACCACCAAAGCACATTCCACCAGGTCTATGGTAACGTCTTTTGCCTTTTTGTCAACCACTTCCTTGGATGACATATGTGCAGTTGCAACTTGGGTCAGTCCTCATATATATAATACACATTACAAATTGGATCTGGTCTTTAGGGGAAGAGCTGCCTTTGGTTCAGCTGTGCTCAGGAATATCCTTCCTTAGAGACCTCCCAGGATTTGGGTAGCTGGGGATTCTGTCCCAAAAATTCAGGAATGAATGAAAATGACAACTTCAAATAAAAAAGTTATGTACTCACCATAATGTTCCATCTGTGTTGTCCATTGTCTCTCTTCTTGAACTTCCCACCCATCAACACCCTCTTTCTGGAAAGATAGAAAGATATTGGAGGAACTGCTGTTTCTTTGTTTGAGTCCCAGATTCCATTATTATCTAATCTTCTGCTTCTCTGAAGGTCTATGGACATCAAACTAGATCTATATAGGGTGACTAGAGCATTATGGGTAAAGGAGGAGCTTGAGACTTTCAGTGTTTTGCAATATGTAAAAAGTGGCCAAGTCAGATCCAAAGGTTGGATCTTAATCACCCAACAGCTGAGGAAGAATGAAAATGGACAACACAGATGGAACATTATACCGAGTACATAACTTTTGTATTTCCTGTTCTCTGCCATGGACAATACAGATCTAACATCCATGATATGGACAGACAGATAAACTAATGAATTAATCTGGTTAATATCTCATTCAGTAGTCAGTACCAGAACTGTGCATCAGTGAACTGAATGTATGACATATGACAGATGGACGATGTATCAAAAGTTCGAACTCTTGCCACGCATTCATAACTATGCGAATCACAAAGATATGAATATACAACACATTGAATCTGAAAGATTTGAGGACACCCCCCCCCCACACCCCCTGCTAATTATATATTCCAAGTCCGAGATCACAATACAGTGGGGAAAACGTATATTTCCTGATCTCCACTGCACACTGATCAAGCATGGTCTGAAAAAATGGTACATTCAATCAACTATAACGGTATTTTTGGCAGCTTTAAAAGTCAGCTTGTTGATGAGCTGAATGAAACCCCACTGAATTATACATTCGCTATACCACTCTATACTTTTCAAATCTGGCAGAAACATACACGACTCAACTGGAACTGCAGTTGTTGGAATATTATACAGCAAACACAAGGAGTTAACTGCCCTTGGTAGCTTCATGATCTCAGTATAATGGAACAAGCCACTGTAGATGCTAATTAGTACGGTAGCCTGTGAGGCATAAAATATCAAAAGCCAAATATGGCTGACATGATTTCTTAAAGGAAGATAAAAAAGAATGGTATTTGCTTTCTCTGTAATCCTCTTACATTTCTGAGAATTATATTTAACAATTCAAAGTAATGTTGCAACTTTGAAAGATAAAAATTGTTCACAGGCCAGCAAATAAGACTTGACAAAGAGAATTAAAAGCTTTAACATTATTTTGGTTTTGGTTCATTTGTACTAGAAGGTCCATCTAGGTGCAGTGCAGGTCCAGGGAAACAGTTCCAGTAGCAATACAACTAGACACAAATGAAGACAAAGACAGAAACAAACAATTTCCAGCTTAACTTATATATTGTGCTATGAATTCAGATTATTAAAGACATTTAACATATGTACATGCTTGCTGAAAACAACCACAGAATGACACAGATACAATAATATAAAGAAATATGGAGAGTATTGTTTGTAAAATCAAGAATCTGGAAAAGTAACCTTGGTGGAAGGATATAGATGAGAAGAGAAGGTCTTTAGAAGCTTGTTCTCTGATGATAGCAATAGGAGACAAGATTAAAAGCATAACAGCAGATATATATATATAAATAAAACTATTAGTACAGTTTAATTAACAGCTGCTATAAATCAGAATAAGGAAAAAGTACAAGGAAAAGACAAAATGTAAGATGAGATCCACAAGACACAAGGAAAGTTTTAAAAGTGTTGCCAAGCCACTAACTGCCTACCAACCACAGTTTAGGATTATTCATATCATTTTAAGACAACTACATATCAAATAGACTAATTGTACCTACAAAAAGGATTTGAAATCTAGAATCAGCTTCACTTAATCATTATGCTTTGGCAAATGTCATTGTTAGAGCAAACAGTGTTTATCAACTGGCCCAGAAACAACTGAAAGAAAAAAAAAGCATTCCCAACTTTATAGTATATTGACAGTAATAATGAAGCCAAAAACATGAAAATAAGCAGAGAATGTAGAAACCAAAATTGGGTTAAGGTTAAAGGCTGGCATTTTCAATGTGTGCTTAAGTGTGAACCTCCTGGTAATTTATATTATATATTGTCTAAAGCCAAATAATCTTGTAAAGTTTTCAACTTGTCAAAGCAGATATTATAGACTTGAAATGCACATTTATTAATTGTGTTACAGCCTGGCTTGGAGCAGATTTGGTAAGTACTGAATTATTTTTCTTTCTTCTGTAGAAATATTTGAAAATATTTTTTCTTGGCATGGTGTTCTACATTATCATGCTTTGCATACTGGCTCTGTTGAAGTATAAATTATGCGGGCATATTTAATTGGTGTATATGTTCTGAATGCACACTATCACTAAAGATATTTAGTCTTTCCTTACCCTGCTTTAGCTTAAAATATTTTGTGTTACTTGCCCCTTGCCATAGCTTTGCCTGAAAAGGTAGTTTTTATTTTGAGAATAGTTTATTACAGTGTAAGCATATAACTGTCAGTGCCGTCCCTTTTACACTTTATGATGAAATTATTGGAAATTCAGTTTTTATCTATGTATATTCACCTGCTTCCTGTCTGCAGGCCTTAAAACAAGTCACTGCCATGCTAAAATGAATGCCTAGGATGACACTTGTCATCTATGCATTACTTCTGTCAAGTGCTGTAAAGCATTTCCCAGCATGCAGTATAACCTATTTAATTGTGTTGACGGGCTGGAGTGGGTACAAACACTTTAAGTAATGCTAGTTTAGATCTTCTGGGGACTATATGTAGCAATGGGCTTTATTCTGAAACTCTGAGAACTAATCCTTCTTAAATGGTTAAAGTGGTATGCAAGTTTAAATTAAGCCAATCTATTCTTCTCCCTGCTTTCTCTCCCAAACCTAAAATGAGGGAGAAAGAATACTTCATACCTTAGCCTATCCCAGCCTCGAATGTCTTTACTGGTGGATATGCTATCATGCCGCTGAAAACCCATTTTTTGTAGAAAGCAGCGTACTTGAGTGGTATTAAAGACAGCTCATGAGTTCATGTCCATATATCTTTTAGCTATTGTTTCCATACTTAACAAACAAATACTCAAAAAAACATTTGTACACAATACAGCTTAAGGAGCTGGTGAGTCGAAAAAAGAGGAAAAGCACCCCTGATGCAATTTCTTTAGGATCTGTAGGGTCATTACTTCATGATTGCTTCATCTCATTTTGCCTTTGAGCTGCTGAAAAACCTTACTTTATTAATCATAAGTAAAATGAATCATGGATTTTTTGTTTGTTTTTCCCCCCTTTATATTTATTTCTGTCATGCACTGTACTATACATCTCAGGTCTTAACACAATAAATCTGTAGAGATTCGATATTAATAGGGAACAGAAGTCTAAAAAATAGGGACAGATTTTAAACATTGCTCTTATAGACTTAGAAGGATGTTAGAAATAAATAAATAAAATAAACAAAGTTTTGCACTAGCATGCATTTTCTTTAGGATATGAGATCTGAAACTCAAATGTCTGTCATCATTTAGTGAATTCAATCCTCAGTGATTTGTTAGAAAACCATACAATTTATGTTAAACAACCCAACAACACCAGGCAGAAATCAGGACAGTTGGGAAGTATGCAGTGTGCCCTCCTTATCATTAGAGTGATAAATTAAATTAGCATGTTTTGATGTTTTACACTTACGTATAGTTCCATGGTGAGATGGAACGAATTCTGATATCCCCTGCCATAGGGCTTTGGCCGCTGTCTGCTAAGTTTCCAAATTTGAGTTTCACCTTCATTTTCGGATTGCATTTATTCTCTTTCTTAAGTACAGCACCAGCATCAGTCAGCATGCACACCAGAAGGATACCTGAAAGAGTCTAACATGGCACAAAATATATAAAAGAAAATTTTAAACACTACTGACATATCTTCAAATTATAAGCCTTAGGTAGTGTTTAGCATGAAATTGAATGCAATAATATAGTCATCTTTTTACTGCATAGTCCTTAAATTGCCATTCAGTTTGACAAAGGATTTCCATCAGATTTCCTTCACCCAGTTCCATCATTATCTTGTGACTGACCTTTCCATACCTTTTAGCAGAAATGCCATCTTAGTTAGTTACATGTTAAAAGGTGTGGCACGTAGAATGACTATCATACAACCTGAATGCAGCCATTTTGTACCATTGCACCTCTTCTTAATTAACAGTATATAGCACTGAAGCACTGTCCCAATATTTACATGTATTACTCTAGCTATTCCAAATCGCATATCTGAAATGTGCAGTCAGACATAGACATAATGTACTTCAATAACAAATAAAGTAAATCAACTATGTCTGAAGAACACACTGAAGACAGAAAGATATGAGGTTTGCAAGGTCAGGCACATCTGCTCTACTTATAAATTATGTGTGTCATGCTATAATGTGTGCTATCTCATGTAGCTGATGTAATTCCAAAGACTGTAACTGAGGTCCAAGAAACTGGGAGAATGAGAAAACAGAATATTTACAAAGTTTAAGATGTAACATCCCAGAGTATTTCTCCTACTCAAAGATGTATTGATTGATGTATGACACTTGGTATGTGTAGCTACTGTGAAGTGCAATCCACATTTTGAGAAGCACAGGATATGAATTTCTCTGCAAAAAAAGGTTTAATTCTAAACTTTACTGTTTAGGGTTGAAATTAAGATATTTTTTAGAGTTTTGGGATCTACAGTTTTGGGCTGTGTACTTGTAATAGGAAACCTTTATCAGCAGTCATAATAAACTTTCTTCTTTACACATAACTCCATGCTAGCCTGATACTTGTCTCACAGTCATCAAAAGGAGGACAACATCCTTTTTTGTGGCATATTCGGCTCCCAGCAGCTGACCATGGCCTGTGCCTGTTCAGCAGGTCTAACAAACCAACCAACATCTACTAGACTAATTTTGATCCTGTGAAATAACATTGGCACTCTTCATTTGCACTCCATGTGTTTGCAATAAATTTGGTTTGGTTTTATTGCCAACTTTTTTTTGTTTCTAAATAAAAAAATATATTGTTGGCTAGATTTCAAGCAGCCTTTCTTTTGCCAACAAATTAAAATCAGATGATTAAAAGCACATGCATAGTTATCTACTTATCTATCTATCTATACACACACATGTTCTAAATATCTAAGCTAAATAAAATTAACTATAAACTAAACTTAAACTATAAGCCCAGTACATCTGCACATGATCCTCACTATACTATACTATAAAATAGCACCACAAACTTAAAAATAAATAAAATTTACTCAGCGCTACAGTAGAAAATAACCTTGTGATGATGCTGTTAGATTGGTACTAAGCAAATATATGCAAAATGTTTTGTATTGTAGATTAGATGTGTGTTTATTGTATAGTTGGATCATATTGTATTGTTAGGATGAATATTTTTATAAAAAGTTATTAATCTATATAAAATGCATTCAACTGATATCTTAGGAAGTTATTACATCTCATTTAAATTAATGGGGATCAGTAATCAAAGCTATAAAAATAGATAAATAGAATAGCTGGGAGTTGATTGAATGATAAATGAAATACATGGTATTATGGCATTAATTTCAGGTCTTCTAGCTTCACAATTTGCTACTAAACATGTCCCCTATCCTGACAGCACATGAAACTTCATTTACTATATAGCAGACCACTACATAATCCAACTTTATCTTAATATGCCCGCTCCAAAGGAACAAGAATTAAACCACATATCCTCTGCAAACTGCAAATATTATAAAAAATATTGGTAGCCCAATTATATCCATTAAAGATATCTGTACATTGATTTCATCATCCTAGGAAAAATAAACAAACCAAGATAGACCTACTTACCCCATAGACTTGAACTGGAAAATGCAGCAAAAATGAATAAACTAAATGAAAATATAGGATCATAGGACGTTACTAGGCTAATAGCCCTAGGGACTTTACAAACCTAGCCAAGCTACCCTTGTTTTCACAATCAGCACCTATTACCCCTGTCCAGGAGACAGACACAGGTGGAACCCCTGGGGTGAATTTACGGTTACCCATCCAATCATCCAGATTCCTTTTGAAGAGGACCAGTGAGATGCTCTGTTTGTCTGTTACAAAGTTGTGGTAACCTCTGGGATACAAATTTGTCCCTCCAGCAGATTCTATTAATGTCACATACCAGGTTAAGGTCTTTAGTGCAAGTAACCCATGTGCCATTTGGCTTGGAGATATGCAGCATTTCCAATAAAGCAGGGGGAGAGATAGCCCTATCCACAAGGCAGAGATCACCTCTGAGTAGTCTGTATGAAACAGAATAAAGTGACAGTGCTTTCAGTTGATCCACATAAGAAAGATGCTGAAGACCTTGAATTTTCCTTGTGAGGAGCCTTTGTGGTTTCTCCAATTGCTGCAGGTGTTTGGAAAGGTACATACCAAAAGGGGTGTTGTACTCAATTATTGGCCTGATGAGGAAAGAGTACAAGGAGGTTATAACTTCTCTTTTTTTCTGGATGCAATGCCCTTATTTATGAGATGAGCAATATAGAATGCCCTTCTTACCACTGTGGAGACATGGTGATCAAAGGTAAGGTTGCTGTCAACCTGTGTGCCCAGGTCTGTCATCACTAAATGCATACTTAGGGTGTTGCTATTGATGTGGTAGTTAGCAGGAACATTGCCCTTATGGAAAGGGATGACAATAAACATTTCTGCATTGAGTTTAAGGCCATAACTTTGGCACCAATCATTTCTTTGTGTAAGACCCTGTTATAGGATGTTAACTTCGTTTGAAGATTCTATGACTGCTCCGACTTTGAAGTCATCAGCAATCTTTGTCAGCCATAAACCTTTAGTTTTTGCTTGTACTTCGGAGAAATAGATTCCAACCTGTAGAGGTCCCAGGACTGATCCCTGTGGAATACCTGTGGTTATGGGTCTGCTGTTGGAGGTGGATTCCTTTATTTTGACTGTATGGGTTCTATCAGTGAGTCAGTTGGTGACCCACCTAATGGTGTAAGGGTTGATACCAAGCTGGGTGAGTTTGTCAGTGATGCCTGAGTGGGGGATAGTGTCAAAAACCTTGGCTAAATCTAGGTAGGCTGTTTGCACAGATTTCTCCTCATCCAGTGCCTTGGTGACTGTCTCCAAGAATTCAACTAGGTTTTACAGGCATGATCTTCCTTTGACAAATCCAAACTAAGTAGGGCCAAGTGTTTGGAGATTATCTGTATCTTTGTTGATAAGGTCCATGATGATTCACTCCATGGCCTTGCAGATAAGGCTAGTCAGACTAATAGGTCTACAGTTTCCAGGGTCAGTGGAAACACCACCTTTGTGTAAGGAGATAATGGTGGCCATTTTCCATTCATCTGATATGAAGCCAGTGCTTAGACTATGATTGAAAAGAGTACCCAGTGGTGTTGCTAATTCTTGTTGAAGCCTATGTGGGACACAGCCAGGTATGTTATCCGGTCCCATAGATGCTGTGTTTTGGCCTTTGAGAGGGCATTTACAAGGTAAGGGACAGGTGGTAGGGATGGCATGGAGTACGTGTGGCAGGGTTAGCTATGTCCACAGGCTCGGTATATGCGGTATCATTAACTACCAGTTCAGCTAAAATCTGGGCCCTTCCTTTTAAGTAATGGATGTAACTAAAGAACACATTATGATTGTTTTTAGTTGAGGAAGCTAATTTGGATTCATAATTTGCTTTGGAGAACTTCACAAGAAGTCTTATTTGCTTGTTTAAGTTAAAGAGGGAGTGTTTCCAGTTTAGGGCCCACTCCCTCTTACTCTTAGACAACAATTTCTTCCTCTTAATGTAAAGCCTGTTAATGGTAGTTGTCCACCAGGCAGGTTTGCTCTTCCTTGTTTTGGTCATATCTAGTATGACCGGTATGACCGAGTTAATGCAGTAATTCAGGCATTTGTATAAAGCTTTGGTGTAGAACTTGGCATAGTTGCCAAATCTACTCACCATAGTTATTTATTTATTTACATTTGATAACCAGGTAGTGTCCAACTGGGCCAGAAGCCTGTTTTCAGCAGAGACCCAGGGAGAAAAGCTCCAAGGAAGATTACATAATTATACATTTGTACATATGACAATTATAATAGGAGTTCAAATGCAAGTTCCTTGACATTGTATCTAAAAGCATATACCACTGGTAGTACAATAAGCTTATAATATTCATACAGACAAAACAAAAATATCTATATTTTTTCCAGGATAGAAATATCACAAACTGAAGCTAAGAAGGCTCAGTTGCCATGAAATATTGACAATGGGTGGTGGAGACAACAAAGTTAGACAGTAAGGGGTTAGTTAGACAGTAAGGGGTTAGTTAGAAAGTAAGGGGTTACTTGATAGCTGCAAGTTCCATCTGAGGGGGGAAGTACAGTGAAACTATTTATACCATCCTGTAAGAGTTTATAATCTGCATTAGAGAACTTTTTTAATCTAGTTGCTGCTAGGGGGAGATCAAGTGTGATAGTTACTTTGAATGAGACTGATTTGGGGTCAGATCTCACCAGGAAAGACATCACAGTGGGGGTGCTACATACCTGCCTGTGACACATGTTCAGAGAGCCCAATCATGTATCTCTTCATGTAATCCAGGGAGGTACAACTCAAGTCATTCACACCAACATGCATTATGACTGAATCATAACGGTACATCATGTTACAATGTATGCAACCGAATCATAATGGTATATCAAGTTACAATGTATATAACTCAACTTTATAACACATCAGAACACTTAATCCGGCCATAAAAATAACCAAAATAAAAACAAAAATGGAATATATATCTATATCTATATCTATATCTATATATGTATATATATATATATATATATATATATATATATGTATATATATATATATATATATATATTTTTATATATATATATGCCACACACACACACACACACACACACACACACACACACACACACACACACACACACACACACACACATAAATACATGTATGGAACCTGGAATGTCAGAATGCTGAGGAAACAATATACACAAAAATAATGTCCAGAATTCAAAATGGTGGAAAAATTAAACTACAAATGTTTTTTTTTTTGCTCCACTACACCCTTCCTATTAAATATATATATATATATATATATATATATATATATATATATATATATATGGGTCTACTGCTTTACATCAAAAATACACTTCTTTGAAATAAAGCAGCAGACCCTACAGTTCAGCAAAAGTCCACTTCAACGAAAGTGCACTTTCGCTCAAGTCTAGTTCCCTGGGTGACACCCCCCAAAAAAAACAAAACACTAAAAAATGTAGGGTCTGTGCCCCACACACACACCCTACTTAAATATACCAACTCAGAGGTCACACTACAGCGGGGAAAAGGAAATATTCTCATTCCGCGCTGTAGTGTGACTGCCGAAGTCATTGTTCGAAGTTTCACTACTTCGAACAAGTGGATTCGGTGAAGTGGGGTTCAAAGTATTGAAACTTTGAACATATGCACGGATCCCATATATATATATATATATATATATATATATATATATATATATATATATATATTTATGTATATATATATATATATATATATATATATATATATATATATATTATATATCAATCTCATAGTCACACCAACTCAAAGAAGAGACACATCTTCAAAAACTAAGGAGCTTCTGCCGATGCACACTTTGAAATAATACCAGCAATGATTTCCTATAGAAAACATTGTTTCTCATCTTTCAGTGCTTCTGCCAACTGACACTTGTGTAATTTCACCTTGGTCACCTATATTTTAATATATATATATATAGCTACTTATTTATGTGGATTCATGTACAGGCCAGAGTTTTACTGTTACATAGATGATACTCTACTATATATACCTTAGCAATAATATGATTATTGCCCATAATTTGAACTGAAGTTTATGAAAGCTCATCACGGTGCATCAGTATAATTTCGCATTCAGTTCAGGCAAAACAGAAGGCATATTTTTGTTATTGTTATGATTTCGTTCAGAAGATTAACTTATTCTATAACTAAATAAAGAGCATTTGTTTTGCAATCTAATATTGGTTTTAATGACTTCTATTCCTTGACTTACGAGTAATTTCCAATTTTTGTGTTATTATTTATTTTGGCTTAGCTTTTTATTTCCAGGCGCTGTCCAGTATAAATTCTGCTAACTAAAAGTGTCACTGCAAAGGGCAACTTTGTGTTTTAGGAACTAAGCTGCAGATGACCAGTGTCGTGCATGTCTTTGTTTAAATCCTACAACCTCTAAATGTCTGCTGTATGAATATGTTCATGCAAGCTCCTAGGGGCTCTCAGATCTCACAAAAAAAAATAAATAAATAAATAAACTGACATGCCTAGTATTTGCCGTCATTAAAAATAATTTTCCGTTACAGTTTGTCATCCTCATTTCAGTGTTTGAAAACTGCAGATTTTCTGAATTGAATTTGCTGCATTTTCTGCACTTGTAATAGACTGTAAACCACAGTATTGCTAATATCAAGTCTTTGGCGGGTGTTACCATAACACCACTGTTCGTTGCTCTCTGGCATAACTTCCTGAGATGTAGTACATCATTGTCAAGCCTTGTATTCTGAACTAAAAAACGTCTTCTCGGCAGATTCCTGATAACTATAAATTTTCATCCTTTAATACTTTAGCCATTCTCTCTTAATCTCCCTGTTGCTATCTTTTATGTTTCCATACCTAGTACAGTTTCACTTTCTAATTTCCAGTATTTGGATTAAGGCAACTCCAGCACACAGTTTTACTTTATTTGTTCTAACCATGATTTCTTGCTTGCAATATTCAGATGGGATAGGAAAGTTGTTCAGTTACTTTGCATTTTTAAATCTTTCTTTTCTGTACTGGATGTTTGTGCTTATTGCTGAGCTGTAACTTCAGTTTTTTCATTTCTTTTTGAGTCTAGTGGATAACAAATAGAGACACAGCAGACTCTATACTACAGCTTGTGAAAGTATTGACTGACACACTGATTGCTAGACACTGCACACTGTATCCTGAGAATTTTTTATTTCTACTTTGGGCTATGTTGCCATCTTGTTCCTTCTTATAGCAATAAGCATGATTAAGGGTTATGAGGAGCACTACTAAAATAAAGTGAACTGCTTGTTAGATAAAACTCATGTGGTTAGAGTCGCAGGTACCACTTCTGAAAGCAGAATATTACCAGTGGTGAACCACAGGGTCATTGCTGCTCCCTGTCCTATTTGTCATCTGTTTTTCAGACCTTCATCCCAGCAGTCCTTGGCTTATGGTTATCTATCAAGAAACACCAATACATAATGGAAAATGCAGCGCGGACTGTCTATAATGAAATCCTTTAATGATTCTGGTATCTCGGCCTTCGCCTTCTCATGGAATAACCAACATCAAATATACAGCCATATTTAAATAATCAAACATTAAATATTTAATTGAATCAATTAACTTTTTTCAAACATTTAAAGAAACAAATTCAACTTCATGTCCTACTTACAATAAATGTTCTAATACCAACACCTTTATTATGTACTTATCAAACTGCTTATACCAATAAATTCCTAACATTGAAATAAAAAAAAATTTTTAAATAACAAACATATTTATAACTATACATTCATACCATTGGGATAGAGAGTATTAAAATTAATAATAAACCTTGATTCCATATTTAGTAACCTTCTTTGAAAATTGCTATTACTCAAACCCACCCCATAGGGTCTAGCCATGACACTGAAAATCAAATCTTTTTATGGTCATCTATGCTAGTACCTGACAGTAAATTGGGAGTTGACATTTGATCTTCCACTGACTCACAGTTGACCCAGTATGGGTTAGATCATGTTGACAGTTGGTGTAAGGACAATGGTCTCAAAGTAAATATGAAAGAAAAATGTAGTATAATTAATTGTGGTAAACAAAACTTTTTCCTATACCATATAGGTGACATACCCCCCCCCCCCCCCCCGCCAAGTAAGCCACTGTTGTAAGAGGTCTAGGCACTCTTTTGACCATCATATTTTCATTTATTTAGTTTTATTTTTATTTATTTTATTTTACATTTGTTGATATGTTATATCTCCATAGTAATTAGGCAAACCGTCTATCTCTGTTATCTAATTTCCAAAGGCATTTTTTCTAGATCCAAAGAAGTCTTAATTCTCCTTCACTTAGAGCTCATCAGACCCATTATTGAATATAATGGCCCTTTTGGTATGTATCTGTCTAAACATATCATTTAATTTGAGAGATCTCAGGGGCTCCTAACTAAAAAGATGAATGTCTTGAAAAGTCTTAGTTATAAGGACGGACTGGCAACCATCTCAAGACTCCATTGTGGGTATCTGTGACCAACCATGAAAGATTCAACCTTCTTTGATTTCCTATTCTTTTATGCAACAAATGGTTCCTCAGTATTGACCTGGTTAAAGCAACTAAGCCTTCATGAAAAGAAAAATAAGACATGCTCACATGATAGATTCATATCCCAGTGAATTCTCCACCTCTGGAACAAACTTTCAGCACATGTCAGACAGATTAGCACCTTTGCTACCTTCAAGGTAAACCTAGATCATTGGATGGGTGGCCTCCAGTTCTCCCACAATCTATCTTGTATTGCTTTCTTAGAAGATGGAGGGGTATTTTGAATATGGGTTGTTGCCTAGTCTTGTAATGGCCTTCAGGCTGACTACCTAGTATTTAACTATGAACCTATGAAGTATAGTCCACAATATATATTTATAATCTTTAGTTTGCCACATCTTGCACCTTAAAAATATTATACATTGAGACAAATACAGAGAACAAAATGCAGTACACTCTGCCATTTGATAAGCACAATCTGTTGTGCTGGGATTGCACATTAGTTACAGTACTTGTCAAAAGAAAGAGTACATTTGCTTTGCAGCATCACACATTAGAAATAATAAATGTGTATAATAACAATGATGTATATTTTTATTAAATTCATTTGTTTGCAGGAAAATTCACTGGACACTAGGATCCTTCTTAAGGAGCAGATTAGGAGCAGCAGTTGGTTAAGTGACTTTTCCAGACTCACATAATAGGCAATGGAGATTGAAGGGATCAAACCCTTAATTCTCTACACTAACTGCCATATACCTCATTAGGACTTGTTAGCAATGTAGTGTCCCATTAAGTTTTAGGCTTTCCATATATAAGAGTCCGCAAGAGTTTTAGCATGGATGAAAATAATACTAACCCTTTATATATTTCACTATGTATATTGCTGTATACTTGCATGTATGTTGCTATGTATTAGTGTTACATGTATTTAACAATTACTGCTTCTGCCTTATAGTTTCAAAAGTAGGTTCATAGGCAGGTACTAGGCTATTGGCCCTAGGACCTATATAAGCCTAGCCAAAAATTTTCCCTGGCTTTTGCCACCCAAGAAAATTATTTCCCTGTGCCCCTGTCGAGCAGAGCCACAGAAATGTTCCCCGGGGTGAATTTCCTATTTCCCATCCAATCATCAAGATTTTTCTTGCAGAGTGCTAACGAGGAGCTTTGTTTGATATAGATAGGTAGTTTGTTCCAGAGTATGGGAAGTCTCTGGGACAGGAATCTATCCCTCCAACATGTTCTGTTTATTGTGGTGAAAAGGTTTAGGTCCCTAGAGCATGTAGCTTGGAGGGATTGGGATTTCTTTAAGTGGAGCATGTCCAACAGCTCTGGGTTTGACATAGCTTTGCATGTTAGGTAGAGATCACCTCTAAGTAGGTGATATGCAATGGAGTAAAGCTGGAGTTTTTTGAGACGGTCTGAGTAGGGCATCTGTTTGAGGCCGGTAATCCTCTTTGTGAGGTATTTCTGTGGCCTTTCCAGTTGTTGTAGATGTCTTGTGAGGTACATACCAAAAGGGGCATTGTACTCTATAATGGGTATAATGAGTGATGAGTAGAGGGGAACAATTACATCTTTTTTCATGGATGAGAAACCTTTTGTGATGAGGTGTGCCACATAGAAGGATTTCCTGACTACTGTGGTGATGTGATTATCAAAGGAGAGACTAATGTCCACCTGTGTCCCAAGGTCTCTTATCACACTTTTGGTGTTAAGTAGACTACTGCCTATGTGGTAGTTCATGGGTACAGAGTTTTTTACCAAAAGGGATGACAAAGCACTTTTTGGCATTGAGCTTGAGGCCATGGCTTTGAAACTAGGCATCTGTCTCAGTGAGGCCCTTTTGTAGGATGTCCACATCATTAGGAGTTTCGATCATGGCTCCAAGTTTGCAGTCATCTGCGAACTTCATTAGCCAAAGACCTTCTGTGTTAGCCTGTATTTCAGAGAAGTAGATACCAAACAAGAGAGAACACAGGACTGAACCCTGTGGTACTCGACCTGTCACTGGTCTGAAGTCAGATTTGGAGTCTGTTACTGTTACAGTGTGGGTTCTGTCAGTGAGCCAGTTGGCAATGCATCTTGTGACATAGGGATTTATACCTAGTTTAGTGAGTTTATTTATAATGCCAGAGTGGGGGATGGTGTCAAAAGCTTTTGTGAGATCTAGATAGGCTGTGTGAACCACCTTACCCTCATCTGCGGCTTTGATGACTGCTTCAAAGAAGTCTATCAGGTTTAGGAGACATGATTTGTCTTTTACAAACCCGAACTGGGTGGGGTCCAGAGTTTGGAGACTACCAATGTCTTTGTTTATAATTTCCATGATGATACATTCCATGGCCTTGCAGACCAGGCTAGTCAGGCTAATGGGGCAGTAGTTTCCGGGGTTTGTGGTGGATCCCCCTTTATGGAGTGGGATAACCATCACTGTGCGCCATTCAGTGGGCACAAAGCCTGAGGTGAGGCTATGATTGAACATGATACTTAGGTGGGGTGCCTGTTCATTTTGTAGTTCATGTAGAACACAGCCTGGGATGTTGTCAGGTCCCATGGATGCTGTGTTCTTGGCTTTGGAGAGTGTGGTTTTTACCTGTGCAGCCGTAATTACAGGAACTTTGCATTCTTCTGATATAGAGATGGGCCCTTTAGGGGGTGAAAGGGGGGTAAAGTTAGCACTGAACCTATCTGCCAGGATGTTGGCAGTATCAGTTGGTTCTGTATATTTAGTGCCATTGTGCTGTAACTGAGAGCAGATCTGAGTGTTGCCATTGAGATTCTTGACATAGCTATAGAATGCTTTGGGGTTGTCTTTAGAAACAGTGGTGATTTTGTTTTCATAACTAGCTTTGGAGGATTTTATGAGGGATCTCAGCTTCTTACTGAAGCTGACCAGGGAGGGAGTTCCTCAAATCATGGGATTTTGCTCTTTTTTTTTGCAGCATTTTCTTTCTTCTGTTGTAGAGTTTGTTTATGGCAGGGGACCACCAGATTAGTTTCCTTTTTTTGGAGGCTAGCATCTTGGTTCTGTTAGGTATAGCATGATCCATGCACTCGTGTAAGTGCTTATAAAGTGCATTTGTGTAGGATTCAGCAATCATACCTCTAGTGTCCATCTGCATGGGTGTTATGAAGTTTGCCACATCTGTCTTAAGAAGCATGAAGTTGACTTTGGAGAAATATTTTATGGTGGTTTCCCTAATGTGGGGTGGGGGCGGGATGTGGATGTCTAGGGTGATTAGCTTGTGGTCAGATCTGACCAATGAGGAATTGACCTCTGGTGTGGAACTCTGGTTGCCATGTTAGTAATGACCAGGTTTAGGATATTGCTTCACCTGGTGGTGGTGTGGATCAGTTGATCCAAGGCAATGGAATTTATGAATTCCAGAAAATGTTGAGCAAAAGAGTTGGTACATGAGTAGTTTTCCCAGTTAATGGTGGGTAGTTGAAATCGCCCATTACTAGGGTATTAGGTTGTACCCTAATGTGTTCCAGTGTATGAAGAAATGAGGAGTTCCCCTGGGGCATGGTGGGGGATCTGTAGAAAACTACACTTTGGATTGTGGTCTTGCCCAGACTTAGTTGTACTTGGATAATCTCAGATGCATTATGCTGAGCAACTAGCCTAGAGGTGTGGATATCCTTAATGAATATGGACACGCCTCCACCTTTAGTGCTTCGGTCCAGGTTAGGTGGCTGAAAGGTGTGGCATGAATTATAGCCTGGTAAAGCAGGTTTGCTCTCAGGAGCCTTGAACCAGGTCTCTGTCACTGCACAAATGTCGATGTTCTCCATTTTAAGGAGTGCCTCAAGTGAGTGCATTTTGAGGTTTAAACTTCTAGCACTGAGTAGCATTACCATAAGATTTTGCTTGCTTGTACCTGTTATGTTGGTGAATTTGTCATTTGAACCTTGCCTAAAAAAGGCACTATAGGGGTGGCAAGAACCTTAGCCAGTATCTTGAATCCCAGGGGCGACATGTGCAGGCCATCTCTGGCAAAGCATTGTGGTCTGTCGATCATGTCATCCCAGGCAGACAGATACTGGATCCCTTTAGAATGACACCAGAAGCTTAGCCAATTTTTGAAGGCAATCATTTTGTCCTTGTACTGAGGTATCATTCTGGTTGATGGCAGGATGCTACTAAGGGATAGGGTGATACCTGCCTGGGCTACAAGATCGGAGAGCTCCTCCATTTCTCTTTTCATGTAGTCCAGGGAGGTACATCTCAGGTCATTCACACCAACATGGACAATGACAGAGTCATATTTGTACTTGTTGTGGAGTGACCTGAGTGTGTGCATTATGTGGCGGATCCTGGCACCCATCAGGCAGCTGACAGTAACTTTCTCTTTGTTTAGCCTGGTGAGTGGACCATCAGTGTGATTGACTATAGAGTCACCTATGACTAGAGTGTTGGGTATGTTGTTATGCCTTATGGGCTGTGGTTGAGTGACACACTGAGTTTGTGGGCTATGTGTCATTTGGGTTGTGTTGGGGGTAGACATTGCTTGTGTTCCTGCTTTGGAGGTCTCTGTTGCTTGGGCAGATTTTTATTGAGAGCCTCCTTGAATGTAGGTGTGTGTTTTGTTTTTCTATGTGTGTGTTTTGGTGGTGTAGGCTTTGAGGGACTATGTGATGAGTGTGGTGTGGTGCAGGTGTTTACTCTATTCTCTTGACTGTCTATTCCAGTCTTGAGTGAAGAGAGCTTTGTTTCCAGTTTGGCTATTTAAGTGCATCTCTCATAGGGTGTAGTGCTGGGTGGTAGGAGTGTTGTCTGTGTACATGAGGTAATTGCTGCATTGCCCCAAAATGCCCAGATTCATCAGGTAGACAGGAGAAAACACTGGGAGCTGACCCACAGACATACCTGGATAGGTGCTTATTTATTAAGTACTAAAAACTGTTTTCCTCTAGACAAGTGAGGAAAGTTGATTAGTTTGTAGTTTATTTAGTCCTTACAATGTGTTCTGAACAAATGCTGAGCTCACAGAAACAGATTTGAGCTCTAAAACTAAAAAAACTGGCTAGTTCTAAGGAAAAGCGGACTTTATGGTGCCGGGAATATTTTAACCCTAGCTAAGCGGTGATTCATAAAGTGTATTTTTTTTATTTTATTAATATAACAATAGGAAATGAGCAGACTGATTTAAACAAATTAACCAATTAAGCAATAAAAAGCTAAAAACTGAGCCCTGCTCCAGCAGTCTTTGATCAGACAAGTTCTAACTGCACACTCCTGCCACTAGGGTGCAGGGGAACCTTCTCCAGAAAAAGATGGCCTGGATTAGTGCTCAAGTTATACAAACAAAGCTAGATTCAACAGGTCTGAATCTAGTCTTGTGCTACAGCAAACAAAGTGTACCAGTTTCAGAAAGAAACAGTTCAAATAAGCAGGCAGAATAAGCCTTTAACCAGAAACTTCCAGCTCAGAAGGGCAGAATCTACTCTCTCCTCCCACAAGAGTGCAGACCACACCTTTTTAATGTAAAATAACTGGCCCTAAGTCCAAGTGCTTAAACCAGAACTAATACACTTTTAGAATAACAGACACTAGGCCTTCAATCAGCAACTCCCAACTTAGAAGGATGTAAGCTACCTGTTCTGCCATAGCAGCAAAGACCACAAACCTTCTTAATGTAAAACAACTGGTCTGAAGCCCAAGTGTTTAAACCAAAGGCTTAGAATAACAGTTACAATTTAATCAGGCTACTAACAAGCAGTAATAAATGCAGCAGAATAAATGCAATTAAGTACTTTTAAGAACAGTCAGCAAAAGCAAAATAAAGTAATAAAGTAGGAAGAAATACAAATACAGTAAAAGCAGATGAATAAAGTGCAATTTTTTATAACAATAGAAAATGAGCAAACTTAATTTAAACAGATTACCCAATTAACCAGTAAAAAAGCTCAAAACTGACCTGTTCCAGCAGTCTTCAATCAGACAAAGTTCTAACTGCACACTCCTATCACTAGGGTATAGGGGAACCTTCTCAAAAAAAGATGGCCTGGATTAGTGCTCATGTTATACAAACAAAGCTAGGTTCAGCAAGCCTGAATATAGTCTATGCTACAGCAAACAAGGCACACCAATTTCAGAAAGAAACAGTTCAAATAAGCAGGCACAATAAGTCTTTAACCAGAAATTCCCAGCTCAGAAGAACAGAATCTAGCCTCTCCTCCCACAAGACTGCAGACCACAAACCTTCTTAATGTAAAATAACTGGTCTGAAGCCCAAGCGCTTAAACCAGAGCTAATACACTTTTAGAATAACAGACATTGAGCCTTCAATCAGCAATTCCCAACTTAGAAGGATGTAAGCTACCTATCCTGCCACAACAGTGCAGACCACAAACCTTCTTAATGTAAAACAACTGGTCTGGAGCCCAAGTGCTTAAACCAACAGGCTTAGAATAATGGTTACAATTTAATTAGGCTACTTCTTCTTCTTTCAGCTTTTCCCGGTTAGGGGTCGTCACAGCAGATCACCTGTCCACTCATGATTGGCAGTGGAGTTTTACGGTGTCAAGTTGCCAACCCAGCACCCAACCTTTCACAGAAGGCACACACATGCACACACTCACACCAAGGGCCAATTTAGAGTGTCCAATCCACCTACAGCAAGTCTTTGGGATGTGGAAGGAAACCAGAGCACCCGGAGGATATCCACGTGACCACAGGGAGGACATGCAGACTCTGCACAGAAGGCACCCCAGCCGAGAATCGTACCGGAGAACCTGTTGCTGTGAGGTGGCAACAATTTAATTAGGCTACTACCAAGCAGTAATAAATGCAGCAGAATAAATACAATTGAGTACTTTTACAAAGAGGCAAAAGCAATATAAGGTAATAAAGTAGGAAGAAACACAAATACAGTAAAAGCAGATGAATAAAGTGCAATTTGTTTTATAGCATGGGTCTGGCTGAATAGGGTCTTTGGACCAGTTCACTAACCTGCTTAACAATCGGAAACAAATAAATAAAATTAATTGCAGCTGTGACTAATAGTCTCTGACTAGCCTCTTAACATATTAATATTTTATGCATCTATTTTGGTCTGTATCCTTCAAAATACATTTTTATCATCAACATTATTTGAGCATAGTGATATTATTTAACTGTTGTGATTTATTTAGGATGAGACAGTGAGCTTAAAGTCCTTATACTTGTCATAAGTTACTATCAAAGCTGATGTTAAAGTTCCCATGCTGCTTATTAACAAACAAAGAAGTCTTTTACAGGATTTTTATGATTAAAATTAAATAGACATATCAGCAGTTGTGCATATTATACTAAAGTGGCATCTTATTCTTTAACACACATACACTTTCATTTCAATTAGATTTTGATGAATGGGATTTCTGTCATGCACACATATTAGTCCTAAATTTATTATTTTTTTAACTTCCTCTCCAACTTACCTCTCATAATTTTTTAAAATTTGAACTAACTGTGATAATATAATTGGGCACCAGGTGTGAAGGTAAGGAGGCTAACAGCCTAAATAGTTCTCTATGATGTCATCATTGTTATAAGTGCAAAGCTAGGAAAATATTAATGAAACGGTGTTTACTGTGTGTCTGCTTTAAACAGTTTTCAGCTCTAGGGGTTAGCATCAGTGCTAAGGTACAGAGTATGCTTCACATGATTAAAAAATGATGTATTTCTGGTACAAAACAACATCTTTTACCATCTGACACGTTTTATATATGGTATATTTAAGTTAATGCAGATATCTTATTTGATCAGTTTTGGATAAATCTTACCACATTGCAAGGACTCATTTTGAAACAGAACAAGACGAATAACCAGATGCAGATATTTTGATTATTATTTTGTGGTTGATACCTCATGAATTTTGCTGAATGCATATTATTTTCCTATCAGACTTTACATTTTTTCCCCCAAGGAATGAAGCTGTCTAAGGAGGTAAAGCCATGCCATTCAATGAGTGCCAGCAGTGGTCTGTTCAGGAATTAGTTGGTAGCCAGATGAAGTCAATCATAACCAAAGGCCAATGCCTGTTTAAACTGAACATTTTTACAAAGTTCCCAATACAATAAACTGTCAGTTAACCGGAACTCAACCAAATGGCACTCTCAAGCAACCAGCAAAAAAAAAAAAAAAAAAAAAAAAAAAAAAAAAAATCAAAGAAATGCAGTACAATTTTCCTGTGTTGCACTTTCTGTCCCCCCCCACCCCACCGCAGAAACATAACATATGTTTTTAGAGTTTTAAAAAGGAAGATAGGAATAAATTCCCTCTCTCCCCAAACTGATAAGTCAAAACAAATAAATAGTATAAGGTACAGTATTAGTCAGGCCTATTTTTAATAGTAAATCTCAAGCAACCAGAAATTACTGTGATCCAGTATCTACCACTCCCCATGGGTGCCAGTTAACTGAGAGTTTACTGTATTAAAATTATAAAAAATCAGTCCAGAATGACAGTTAAAATTAAAATTACAATTTTTAGAAAAAAACACACACACACACACACACACACACACACACACACACACACACACACACACACACACACATACTTTTGCTTCCTATAATCAGCATTCGCACTGTTGTAATTTTTTCTCTGAATATAGCATAATTTTTTAAATTAAACTTTGAAACTTATTTGAAGAATTGATTCAGTTAGGTGACACACTGCTGAGCCAAACATACAAACTGCTCATTATGTCATTACAGGTACAGCAATAAAACTGCAAATGCACATAATGCCTTTCATCATCTACAGTTTTAAGTTCATTGGTGGGTCACAAACCTAAAGCTGAGACTGCTGAAAAGAAAGTTCTTCTACTGCAAGTTGCTATGGCCTGTTGAGAAAAGACTGCAACCCCATTAATTAAGGGTGTGTGTGTGTGTGTGTGTGTGGGGGGGGATTTAAGGCTTTTCTGAAAAATATATCTTGTTATCTGCAAGAGACATTTTAGATATTTTTACTTTCATGTTTTCTATTTGGGAGATTGGACACAGAGAACCAACAACATGACTTTCACTGCTGCAGCATGAATTCTGTAAATAGATGGAAGTATGATTTTTATTAAAACAATGCTAGAATCAAGGTAACTGACTTACATTTTTATGAGAAAATGCGATAACCTATGGAAAAAATGGGACCAAGAAGAACATTATATTTCACTGTATTTATTATTTTGACCAAATACGTTCTCCACAGAGCTTACTTTGTTATATTTACTGATGATATAACTGAATGTTTAGGTTACTCATTTTCTGTGTTTCATGTATAATGTTATTATGCTACTGTATGGAAACATACATACTACATGGTAAAGCTAACAATCAACTAATACAGTCTAAGTACCTTGTAATGCTGAAATTGTATTATTTCTTAATTATTTAATCAGTGATACTAAAAATAGTAGTTTTGAGACTTGCTGGGCTTTGATATAATATTCTGTTCAAACTAAAATGTGTTAGTCATATCTGAACTGGCAATAGTTAAGAACAAAGAACAATTTACATTCATTTAGAAATCATTGACCTAACCTCTCCTATCACCAATTATTGTAACTTAGTCAATGTTATCCTGCTCAGTTATTCCCTCCACTGCATCTCCTCTCCTCTGTCATGTGGGTCTTTATGGCCTATCATGGATATACCCACTAGCATAATGTTACAGCATATGGAAGTATAAGGGGGCAAGACAGAATTCTGTTTGGATGTAGCGGGGTTTAGCACAGCAGGAATACTAACGAAGTCTTTTGCATCCGAAGATAAAATTTCACACATTGCGTAATTACACTTATATCATGTTTCCTTACTGGTTTAAAATTAAATGGGCACAGTGAAGATAGTATGTATAGCAAACCATAATTTGATTGGTTGCACTATCTAGAAGGAGGATTTAAAAAAAAATAATTGTCATAATATGCACAGTTTCATAGATATAGGTCAACATCCTTGCCTTCAAGTTCCATTCAGAGCTCAGCATTCCTGATAATACTCAACCATGACAAAAAAGAATCACTGTTATAAGACAAAGAAATTATGGTACTTCAGTTTAAAAGCTGACTGTGATATAAAAATATAGTATATTCAGGGATGTAGATGCAATGTGGTAATAGGATGCAACAAAGATCTAATTAGATGAAGTTGGAAAGGTCACTTGACAGACATGAATGCAAAACATTTCTTAAAATTAGAAATATTTAAATGAAATGTTAATTACTAACATAAGTTCTTATTCAGGGTTCAGATAAATAAATCCATTTGATTTTCTGTTAGACGAGGAACCATCAAGTTATTCTTTCTCTGGAAGCCCTCTACCCTCATATTCCTTGCTCTGTTATTTAAATTAACTTGCTAATGTTAGTGCATCTGTATAAACTAATCCAAAGTAGATATTCTGCATGTGCATTTTTTTAATATTAAATAACAATGCATGGCAACATAGAGGAGATATGACAGTAGACACAGCTCCCATCTAGCATTATGAATACGTCTGCATGTTATTGATTTCTAATGATATAGTCACTTGTGATAGGCATCCTTAGATGCTAGCTTTGTCAAAAGCATACAGTTTGGCAAAGGAAGCCTGAACACATTGTGGTGTACTAAATAGTCACATAAACAGAAAGGTTTGGTTACAACTTGCTACAGAAAAACACTTTTCAAAAATAATAAATCAGAATTTGCACAAAAGCTATATGTTTATAGAGTTTACATACAACACTACTATTCTGAACTCGTTTCATTCTGCTCTACTTTTAACTTAATTATATGCTAGTATTTTCAAGACACAATATTACAGAACAGCACACAATTTATAAAAAGTAAACGTTTGACAAAACAAATACAGTTAAACATACACACACACACTCACACACACACACACACACACACACACACACACACACACACACACACACACACACACACACACACAAAATTATGGGAAGCATTTGCTTGCATTGTGCTATTATATATCTAAAATATCTGCTGCCGCATTTCAATACATTGCATGCTAGTAGCTTAGAAGAAACAAAAAAAAAACAGCAAGAAAGAAAGAAAGAAAGAAATAACTAAATGTCTAATGGCACACATCCTGATCATGACGGAAATGTCTGCTAACCATGGTGGGATCTGTAGAAAAGGGCAGGAGCAAGGTACATGTTAAAAATGGAAATTTGGGGAACAATACATGCAGATTAATGTTTTGGAGGAAGAGTGAGGTTTATGGGAAGGCAGGAATTGAGCAATTTATGTAATGTTGGAATGATGATAGTTAAAGAACAAATGTGATATATAATGTTTGTAACTGGAACATGTTAATATGGTTTGTTGGTAAGTTATAATATAATAAAGGCGCTAAAAAGAATCTGCTGACCATGAATCTGTCTTCTAGGTTGCAATGCTAAATGTTCTATTCCACTACTCAAGTGTGATCTCTATTACCTTTACTACTTCAGTTCTTCTGTATGTAACCCATGAGAAAGAAACTGGTACTCTAAGATTAACTTTTATATTATTTGTCAAACTTTCCTGAGCCATTTCACTGAAAATGACCCATAATTCTTTAAATGCCACTTTGAACTGATCAGGTTTTACACAACGTCAGTGAAATATACATTCACACAAGTTGTTAAAGACCATTATATTTATAATATTTGATGTTTCTAGATATAATAAACACTTCTCCTTATATAAATCCCCTCATTTGTCATATCCTGCACTTTAAATTTGAAAGTGTGATTAAAACTAATATCAGCAATCCCCTATTAAAACAAAAATATCTGTAAAAAGTGTAAGCTGATTTTATGAAATATCTCAGTGATGGTGGTTTACTCCATATCACTGACTGCTGCACAGATACAGCAAAAAAACACTTCACTAAAAGTAGATCATCTGAGTTAGAAAATGTAGGCTTTCAGTACACGAAAAAGTCCTTCATATCTGTCATTTTATTACCTGATGATTTACATATAATCAGTCTTTGAAGGCTAAGAAAAAACATTGTGTTGACCCTCTTGCCTTTAATAATCTTTAATTGCATTCATGATTGCTTTTTCTCTGCCATATCTACTTCTCTCTTTCTACTCCTAGGTTGCCTATAACTATAACTTCGTATGATGAAGTTCAAGGCATGCACTATTTCTAAAATTTAGAAGTGTGATTATGTTCTGCCATGTATTGCTTGTCTCATTGTCCTGTAAAGTGTACAAGAGTCTCATGTCACATGCTGAGAAAAAGGCTGGAGTCATTTTACGAATTTGTGTCACACTTACTAATATGCCATTCTTCATTGCTCTATAGCTGACAGAATATGGTATTAATGTAATCAGACTATAGCATTAATTTAGTTATTCACATTTACCAATACTCTGTACTAACAAATTCTAGACTTAATTACAAAACCATTAAGCACTACTCCTAAAACAATGCACAATTTTTGATTAATTTTCCAATGTTAATCAACTGAATGCCGTCTTGCATAGTCTATTCATTAAAGTAAATAATTTGTCTGCTAGGGAAGCCACAGTAAAAAAAAAAAAAAAAGTTGTTTACATCAATGACCTATGAGCACAGGGAATATTAATGACTTTCTCGGATATTCAGAGCCACAGAGAGAATGGGAAAATAGAAATATAGGGAGACATAGCCATCAGATTTTCAGATCACTGACTTACCAGTATGCAGTGCCATCTCTTCCAGTAAAGCTTTTAACGACTAACTGCCTGTCTGTCTAACGGCACATTTGCAGAATGAACACATTCAACAGAAAGAACACCAATGCATGTTCATCAGCGGTATCACTCAATCAGTGTAATCCTTATTTGCTTACCAGGTGTATGTGTCTAATGTTCAAAAACATCATCCCTTTGAAGTGGTCTTCTTTAATCTATACCAAGACACGTCAGCAACTGATCATTAATACTGTCAGGCATGTAAGATGGGTACATGCAGCTTCTTTCTGTGGGTTTTTATATGCTCTTTGATTACTCTGTGGTTTCCACACCTGGCTGTAACATTACGGGGGTGGAGTAGTAATTTCTTTGGCCCATGACAACTTTTTTCTGTACTTGTGTTTTCACTTGAGGTGACAGCATTATCTGTTCTGCCAATCACATTAGTTCAGCATATTTTCTTTCCCCTACTCAAAGTGTCATTACAGGAAGCACAATAACCTACTTTGCTCTCGAGGGACTTTCTTATAAGATTTTGTTTGGTTAACTAAGTTAGCTGCATTGCCACAGACTTTATTGAGAACCACCTTATAAAAGGTATATTTCACAGAATTTTAGGAGGATCCTTAACCTATTAAAACTTGACGTCCTCCCCTCTCTGTATAACAGATTACATCTGAATTATTATTGTTCATAAACAAGAACCTAAATCTTAAAGCTATAATAGAATTAAAGAATTAGCATTTCATCTCTAAAATTATGTATTGATTTGATAGTAATCTCCACATTACTGACAAATTTGAAGCACAAATTAGTAAGTGAGAAATAAGACCATAATTTTTAACTCAACACACACTTTTACTAATGTTCCACATGCATGTTGCCTGTACAATAACCTCTTAAGCAAAGATGGTAAGTGTATTTTGTGTTTAACAAAATAAACATCTTTTTGAAACATCAAAAGCTAATAAATGCAGATATTATCACAGTTAAGAATAATTAAATAAACAAAGAAATATATACATGTATAAATAAATAAATAGACAAATAAGTAAATAAATACCAGACATCTGGTTAAACTATTCCATCAAAGTGAAAAATAACTGAACATCATTCTCCAACCAATACAATACATTAGTCCCCCCCCAAAAAAAAAAAAAAGTGAGAAAGAATGCAGAAAGACCAAAAAAAAATATTGCTTAGGCCTGAGTCAACTCCCTTCATCTGAGTGGACCCATCGGAGTTACCGAAGCTCCCAAACAAGGATCTTGAGATAGCTAAATGTTTAAGCTGTCTTCAGGAAACAGTAAATATAATATAACTATCCATCAGCAGGACTTATAAATCACAAAATCTTTCAAATCTATTCTATTCATAAACCTCTCTCCCTTATACATCCTTTTCAAAATATGAAGCATATCCCTGCCAGAGTACCCATATGCTTCCACTTTTAGTGGTGACTTCTTTAGCTGCCAAAGGAATGCTGCACAGCTATCTAAGCTTATGACTGGCCACCTTCTCAGTGAGAGCTACCCAGGAGAAAGAGGTTCACGCTATAAGCACTCTATACAGCTACAGGCCCTGCAGGAAAGCTTAACTAACCACAGAGAGTTTGCAGTACAATATAGTCCCCCCCCCAAAAAACAAAATAAGAATACGCCACTAGTTTGAAGCCTTCATCTGTGAATACCTCAACAACCCAATACCACAGCTAGAAGCATTCTAACTATATGCAAATATATGATCTAACTATATGCAAATATATGAGAAAATTATGAATATGCTGCCAGCCAAAAGTTTGGCAGACAAAGGCTCTGGTAGCCTACAATGCTCCAGATAGAATCAGGGCTGTAGTCTCCTGTGGAACATAGATTCCATGTTTAATTTCACAGTTATTCCAAGCAGAACCTAAGGGTCCTTGACTGTCACCAAGGTAAGTCTATGTGCCACCAAAATAAGCCCCTTAATTGTTAAGGAACCTCATTCAAACTCTGGCCATATTTTCATTAATGATAAGGGGTATCCCCCTTTCACCCACTTCTTCTAGCAAAGCTTCAGATAACTGCAGGACTAATAAATATTGCCATTTCTGTACACGTTCTCTGAATTTGCAGACATACAGGCAAGTATACCATTTACAATGGCAGCCAGCTTCTTCTGAGACCCCCCCTCACAAGTCCAAAACCATCAACTGTGAGTTTCTTATAACATGATTGGGGAGAGGGGACATATGTGGTCTTTCACTCTCAACAAAGTGAAGGGCTGAGAGACTCTACATGACAAATCCACACCAAACTGCTCTCTCATTTGTAGAAAGCCATTATTGTATTAACCAACATGCATTAGAAAATGAACCACTCAAGATCTTCAACTAGAAAAGGCCAAAACACTCTTCTGAAGGCCTTTTCTACGACAGCCTCAGTAGTAGTAGAAGCTACTTTCAGACCTGGGCCTGCAGCATCCCCAAGTGTCTGATAAGGTGGTACAAACTGACACTGATCACCATGAATCAAACAGGTAAGGAAAACTGAGAGTATGGTGGCCATAAAAGAAGAAAAAAAGTCTTGAAGTCATGGTTCAGAACTGAAATAAGTAGACAAAAGTTCACTATTTTAGAATTATTTCCTTCTTTAGGTATCATGACCATCAGAGGCACAGACCAATAATTTAAAGGAGATAAAATCTGCTTCATGGCATCTAATACCTGCTGTGAATGAGGAAAAAAATGTAAACATAAATGCAGAACTGTATCACAGAACTATAATGGAAAGCCAGCAATCCCAAAATGTCTTACCCTTTAATTAGTTCTTAAGAAATAGTGGATGTTCTCCCCCATGTGGTCACCTGCTTTGCTGATTGCTCCAATGAAATTACAGACAAATCTGGATCCTCAGGTAAATATACTCCTTTGTCAGACATTGAAGGCACTCTAGGATAGTCTGAATAAAGTGACTCATAATAATTTGTAATTTTTTTGTGGGGCACATGAAGAAGGGAGCATGTATTGTTGTGGACAGGGTGAGGTACAAGCAGCTAGCAGCTTGTTATCTCACATTCCAGTCCAGCGGGACATTACAGGTAGTCATCTCCATGTGAAGGATCAGGCTGGACAGATGTATGAGACTCACATTCCCCTGGTAGGTCAATAGTAGCATCCAGCCTCCTTTGAGTCTGAGTCCCCCCCCCCCTCCAATGAGGCATTATCAGCCTCATTATCATACACTTCAGCCACAACCTCAATAAGGGCAGAACATGGTGAAGGCACCTGAGCAAATCTGTTATGTAGACACATAGTGAACAGGAAACAAAGGAAGGTAGCCATGAGTGAATATAGCCTAACTTTGGACTGACTATATCTAACAGAGATATCAGTGTTTTTGAAGGGAATAACCATGGCTAAATGCAAACATCTCCTGCTGTCTGTTGAAGGCAATATAGTTTATGGCATGCTCTTTTCCTGCTGAAAGAAAACTATCACATCAGAGAACCAAGATAACTAAAAAGTAAGATGCTAGAACAATCAATGGTGCAAGTATTTCTCATTAGCTGCATGACAGGCCATAGCTCTGTATGTGTCTGCAGCATAAATGTTAAGATACATATTCAGAAAATGATGGAAATATGCACGGGGAACACTAGGTAGTGTGCAGTCAGTATCATATAGTGAAGTACAATCCTCCCAGGGGCAGGGCCCTGCAAATAGCTCACAGGGGGGCATGCCACATGCAATGTCACCATCACCACCACATCCTCCACCAGCAGAACTAATTCTTAAGATAATCTTCACAAATACTTGCTAGTGGAAACAACAGCCCCAAACCTAAAACAAATAAAAGAGAACCTATAAATATATATATATATATATATATATATATATATATATATATATATGTAAAATATAATATATATATATATATATATATATATATATATATATATATATGTGTGTGTGTGTGTGTGTGTGTGTAGCGTATACATATATATGTATATTTATAACTATGTATATATTTATACTTATAGATAGATATATTTATATATACTCATACACACACACACACACACACACACACACACACACACACACACACACACACACACACACACACTGTATCATTTAGGGAATTATAGCTTAATCTGAAGTTCCTACATGTTGAGTTTATCAGGGGTCCTACACCAGAGGTCAGCAAAATGATACCTGCAATGTTCACCTGTCCTGTTGATACCCACGGCTGAAGACAACACCTCAAATAGGTCACAACAGGCATCCACATTTTCAAATTTACATTATATAGCCCTGTAGGTGCTTCCTGATATTGCCATGAAGGAGATAAAGCATAAACACACTGTTCTTCAAGGAATACATGTGTGTCCATTGGGCATTATCAGAACCATCAGTCTCCTGATTCTTTACTGAAAATGGTGTCACTTTCACTAAGAACAAAATGCTAGCCTGTGAATCACTCCTACAAGGTTATTTCTATATCGCACTAAAACTGTCGAGGAATGTGATTATGCATGCCTATCTTCAGCATGAGCCTGGAAGTAAGAGCTGTCAGAGTTGAAGCTATATGCTTCAAGATGCAAATGTGTGGTGAAAAAAAATCTAAACATTTATGTAGCCTGATGTAATATGATCGTGTGCCATTGCAAATAGGTATACATTTGCATAGTCTTAGAAGTGTGCCACCACCTTCTAGGCAAAGTCATAGAGATTTGGAAAGCTGTCTTTCATATGTGGGCAGCAGTGTTAGAAGGAAAGCAACATTCTTTACATCTGTAGGCAGTCTGAGGTGGCACTCTGTACTATGAAAGTTAGTAGTAAGCTACTTTTGTCTCCTTTCTAAGGATGTGCAGTGTTACACTGGAATTCACATTATAAAAGTTTAGCAACAGGAATATGTGTACCTGCATATGTCTTATGCTTGTAGAAGGTACTGGCAGCAAAGCAATCTATAATATCAGGGCAATCTGTCCCTGTATATCCTGTCATTTGTACTGTAATTGGCTAATGTATATGTTAGTCTATGGTGATGAGTAGAGCAGCCAAATTCCTAAATAAATGTTTCCCACCACTGTACTAAGATAGCGCCATATCACTGGTGGTTACCAAGGTGACCCCAACTATTGGCAGCAGAGATGTCTGCCTTATCATATACACGCCTGTTGGCATATCAAATGCTGTGTGCATTGCCATATCTGACTCTACAGTTATTGTAAGCATAACCACAACAATCCCTTTGGTTATAGTACGGTCATGGTAGTTTACTGCTTTGTATGTAGCTATCATTCTACTGTGTCATGAGTTTATGTGTCTTTATGTTTACAGCATGTACTAAATGAATGCATCCTGATAATTTCAACAATGCCGTACTGCTACAAATGCTAAGGACAGCACCTGTTTGTGAGAGGGGCCTGCCAAGCCTTTACATGACTTGAGGTATCATAAAGTGATTCATTACATAAATGACACTGGGAATGTAATCATACTTCACAGCACTGCTGAAAGCATGATACAAGCCTGCTGCACCATGTCAAAGCAAAAGCAAGTTCCACAGCAGCTGAGAGGTCAACTGGTAGGGACACCTGAGAGCAGCAGGTTGATAGACCCAGAGGGCTCTTTGGTGTCCCTGGAGGGGGACATTGGTCCTAAGATTCTCCTTGAGATGTGGTTACTAGCATCAGGATGAATCTACCGCCATGTGTTTCAGTGAATGATGTACCAGGTTAGTACATAGTTGTTATTATTTATTTATTTATTGACATTTTTTTTTTTACCTGGAAAGTCTGACTGGGCACAGGTGCCCTTTTTCAGCTGGAGATAACATCTTCAAGGTATCATATTTAATGCACTCAATATTTACAATATCAAATTTTATAATGCATCTTCAGTGAATACATCGAATAATAGTCAGTATAATAAAAATTGTAGTCATATTTACAAACATTAAATTTATAAGCCTTGTACTGAGACTGTACAGATGGAAGAGAAGTGTATAAGATAGGTAGGTGCAATTTAAGAAATGCAATACAGGGAAGTATTAGAGGAGATAAGCAATTTGAGTGTCAGCACAGAACTAGTCATGGGATATTAATTTGGTTGTGTTAATTAGAAGTAGGCATATAATTTAAGAACTACAATAAAGTGAGGTATTAGAAGGGGGCAAGCAGGTTAAGTGATGTAGTACTTTAAAGAGAGTATAAGAAAGATGATGAAGGGTGCTAGAGAGCTATATCCCAGATGAGGAGCAGTGACAAAGCTAGAAGGCAGACAGGAAGTCATTTAGTAATGGTGTGAAAAGATGAAGGTGTGTGATAGACCTAATTGATATAGGAATTTTATTCCAAGTTCTAGTTACACTATTGGAATAGAGACTGACTGACATCAGCAGCCCTTTGTGGTTTGTATATATTAAGCAGTTATTTATTATTTGACTTAAGAGGATGATTTGGAAGATAATATTGCAGTAGGGGTCTAATAGCTGGGCAGGTGGACAGGGTACAGATGAGTTTATGAGTATAAAATAGGTATTGAGAAAGCTCAAGCTAGTTAAGTGGTTTTAATGGTAAAAAGTGGTGGGTCCTGTAAGGTTTGTAGCAAGTCAATCTGGCAACTTTGTTATAGCACTATTCAAGTTAAAAACTAAGTGAGGCTTGAAGGTTGGTCTTGATAGGGGCTTCGCATAGGAGAGAAGGTAAGAGGTAAGTGGTAGCTAGAGATACCTTGGCAAAGTCTGCAAGGAATTTCTTTACTCTGTGTAGGTACCTAGTTTTTGATGTGGCCACGGTGGTGCAGCGGTTAGCATTGTTACCTCACAGCAAGAGGTTCTCTGGTTCAACCCTCAGCTGGGGTGCCTTCTGTGTGGAGTCTGCATGTCCTCCTTGTGGTTGCGTAGGTTTCCTCCAGGTGCTCCGGTATCCTCCCACATCTCAAAGACATGCTTGGACACTCTAAATTGGCCCTAGGCATGAGTGCGTGCATGTGTGTGCCTTCTGTGGAAGGCTGAGCACCGGACTGGCAACTCAACACTGTAAAACTCTACTGCCAATCATGAGCGGACAGGTGATCTGCTATGGTGACCCCTAACCAGGAAAAGCCGAAAGAAGAAGGGTACCTAGTTTTTGATGGGTTTTCTTGATGCTGCTGTGGATATGTAAATCGAATTTAAGATTCTCATCAATTGTCATGCCATTTTGTATGCAGGGTAACTTCAGTCATGACATTATTTAAGGAAGAAATTTTAAAGTTGTTTTTTTCATGGAAATGGGATTTTGGAGGGGGGAATTAGTAGCTGTGATTGTCCTGTAGCCAACTTTCAAGAGCATTAAAGACTTATTGCATAATTCTCTGAAGATGTACTAGGTTGTCAGAAATGCATATTAGGTAGAATTGTCGGCATATTGTATGAGGGAAGCTTGCAAAGAGGATTTATGTAAATTGTTAGTGAATGTATTAAAGAGTAGAGCACTGAGAATGGAGCCCTATGGCACACCGGTATTGACAGGAAGGAAGGGAGAAAAAGTGGAGAGCCATGTTTTAGACTGGTATCTGTCAGTTAAGTAGTGGTTAAACCATAGTAGCGTGAGTTGTTATAGCTTGAGGGAAAACAGTTGGTAGAGGAGTTTTTGGTGAGAGACTAGATCAAAAACTTTAGAGAGAGATCAAGGAATACAGAGGAAACAAGTTTGCCTTTGTCTCTGGCTTTGTTAATAATATTTGAGAAAGTTAATAAGGATGTGATAGTGCTATGGGCATGTCTAAAACCATGCTGTGTGTGGGTCAGGAGCTTTTTCTGAAAAATATGTTGAAGAGGTTGCTTGTGAATGAACTTCTCCACAATTTTTGACAAAGGGAATAATATGGTGATAGGTCTGAAAGTGGTTATATCAGAAAGGGTTCCTCCTTCATGAAGGGGACAATAAAGATTTTTTCCCATAGAGAAGGAATGCATGATTCCTTGATAGATTTGTTAATTAGAAGATACGCAGGATAGACTATGGAACTGGCAGCCAGTCTGTGGTATTCTGCTGGGAGATTATCTACTGAATAAGAGCAGGGTTTCATATCATGTTATCAAAAGCCGATAACGTTGAATGCCACAATGTTGAACACTATGCATTGAACGCTAAAAATAGCGAAGCTGCAGAACATCGAATTCTTTCCTAGGGAAAGAATTTGGTTGTCCATTTCTGTGGCTTTGCTATTTTTAGCACTGTGGTGGAAAGTTACGGGGGTTTAGGTAAGTGTGTGATTGCGTGGACATTAGGTTTAGGGCATGGATTACGTGAGTTAGGGTTAGGGCACTGGTGAGGTGAGTGTGCGATAGTGGCAGAGTTTAGGGTTAGGGGTGGGTTAAGTGAGTTAGGGTTAGGGTGCGGCTAAGGTGAGTGTGCAATAGTGAAGGACCTTAGGGTTAGGGTTGGGTTAAGGTAAGTGGATAGATAGTAGTGTTTGTATAGTTTAGTGTAGAGTTAGATGTATGATTTTAAGTGTAAGTGTGTGGATTGCTGTTTTTTTGGTGTGCTTGTGTTGTATGAATGTGTTTCGGAATAGCAAATTTTTTCCCTGGGAAAAAATTCGCTGTTCTGAATGTTCGATATTGTGTGCTTTAGATTATTTAGGTTTGATTAAATGGTGTCCAGTGTTTTCGGCTTTCGATAACGTGATATAAACGCATCTGATGTAGGAGGTGGAGATGTGTTTTAGGGTGAAATAGGGGGTGTATGCTGTTTGAGGAAAGGGCATGTCAGGACTGTTGGGAGGAAAATCTTTAGTAAGGGCTTTAATGCTTTCTATAAAACTTGTGTTAAACTGAGCAGCTATTTTGTTCCAGGGTGTAGTATATTATTAATAGAAGACCTCATTTTTTTAGGGTTGGAAGATTGATTTAGTAATGGGTTACTGAAACAGATTTTCTTGTCTGTGATAATCTGTCTTTTATTATGGTTATGTAGTTCTTTATAGTGTCGTAGGTTTTGGGTAGATCTATATTTTAACCATTCTTTCCAAGCCCTGTCTCTTACATACATTAGGTGTCTGCTTTGAGTGGATAACTGAGGACTATGGTCATTTTTAATTTTTTTTTGTTGTTCTCATTGGAGCCAGACTATATAGGGGTTTATTTGTGTACAGCTTCATCGAGTAGAATATTTTTCAGGAAAGACCAGTTAAAGGAGCTTAGAATTCTGTTAAATGTATCAGGGTTAAAATTTGTGAGGTTAAGGAAAGTTTTAAGTAATAGTTGTTTGACATGATGGGTACAGATTCGCTTTGCACATACAGGAATGTGATCACTGAGGGAATCAGAGAGGGTGCCACTGGAGATATACTTAGTGGAATTGGGTACCAATATCCTGTCAAGAACTGTGCCACTGTTTTTGGGATAGTTATAATGTGTGAGAGAGGAAATGAGTTGAAATTATCCAAATAGGTTTACGCTAGTTCACATATATTTTGTGAAGATAATCTGCCAATCAAAATGAATGTCAGCTAGGATTACCTTTTCATTAAAAGTATATGCAAGATCTAGTTTAGGATATTTTCTAGGGTTGTAGCATTATTACCTGGGGGAATATAGAGTACAATGGAAATGAAGAATAGTATAATACATAGCTGCTTATGGCTATTTAGTTTACGATGAGACATGAGAAATCCAATATTATGGAATTTGAGAATAGCTTTATTGTAGGGTAGGATATCAAGATAGTTTTACAGCAAACTTCTATCCAGTTGCATTTCAGATAGACATTGGGGGCTAATGACAATAACTGCTTATTATGCATTATTTTATTTACGTGAGGTATCCAGTCATGTCAGCATGGCAATAGAGGTAGGTGGGGATTATATGGTTTATCCTGCATGGACATTGTTAGCTTGCGTGACAAAGGGACATGGTTTTGGCATGGATACTAATCCTCACTCCAGTCTGTCTTTTGTCTACTCATATGGAAGAGCACTGCTGCAATGAAAGCTGCTGGAAATGAGAAGGACAATAAACTGATGCTGACAACTTTCAAGGGGCTGATGATGTTGATGCTAATGATACGCATATACTGGACTCATAGTCTGATGTCACAGTAGCACTGTGCCCATCCCTCATGAGCACATACTCTAAATATAGGCTGAAGATGTGACCTCAACTGCAAGGTTACATGATGCTGTCCTATTTAAATATGCACCTTCCACAGTGGAGGAGGGGGAAGCCCTATTGCTTCAACGAACAGCAATTTTGCCTCTACTGCAGATGCACAGAGTATACATGAAGTGAATAGACCAAATGTTAGATCTAGCATAATATGACCTAGACAGTTGCCTAGGGCCTAGTGCTGGTAGGAGGCTCCATGAATGTAAACCAAAAAAAAAGGAAAGAAAAGTAGCTATCCCACACACATCTCACAACCATGATTACTTGAGTTCTCAACTGCTCTGGCTTGCTCCAGTGGAACCGGTGTGTGTGTGTGTGTGTGTGTGTGTGTGTGTGTGTGTGTGTGTGTGTGTTTGTGTGTGTGTGTGTGTGTGTGTGTGTGTGTGTGTGTGTGTGTGTGTGTGTGTGTGCGTGAAGCTTCCCTGAACCTTTCCTGACTAGGAATCAAACCTGGGCCACGGTGGTGAGAGCACCAAATCCTAACCACTAGATGACCAGGGACTCCCCTAATAGATTAGTACTAAGCTAATTGCCCTCATGAGCCATTTCAAGCCAAGTAAACTACCCTATCTGAAAATCAAACCCTGTACCTGGAGTCTATAAGGTAAGTACCTTAAACATTATGCCACTAGGGGTGGGTATTTGCCTTAGAGTTAGACAACATAAGGCTCAAGATTACACTTGCTTGCTTTCCTAAGGATGTCTCTGGAGCTGACCTACTTACTCAGACCTCGGAACAGCTTGCCTTTTGACTTCTGGGATAATATGCTGAGATTACATGGACAAATTCTGGTAATGCCAGTCATTATTGTGTCAAAGCTCTAACTCTTCAGAAAATGCATATAAACATTCTCTTTTTGCTATGTCAGTTTTAATATGCTTGCTGGAAATTGAACAATGTCTAGATAAGTGACTTGCTCAGAATCTCACAATAAGAAAATAGAGGTAGAAAGAATCAAACCTTGTACCCTTGACCATAGGCAGCACCTCAGTAAGAGTTTAGAGTCGTATTCCTCTACACTAACTGCCAGACCTTCATTAACTTCTTTATTTTCTGATAAATTACTGAGGATTACAATCACTGATGTTTACAGCCAATCAATAAAGCCAGTGATTAGAGTTTCATAGTGCTTGTTGTTCAAAAAATGCATGTTCATAGGTTCATAGGTTCATAGGTTCGTACTAGGCTATCTGCCCAAGGGCATTTATAAGCCTAGCCCATAGTTATTTGGCTTTCACCACCCCTTTAGTTTGAATAAAACTATGCCTATTATTTTGCTGTGCCTCTGTCAAGCAGTGACACTGAAGTAATCCCTGGGGTATATCTGCGATCCCCCATCCATTGGTCAAGATTCCTCTTGAACAAGGCCAGCGAGGTGCTCTGCCTCACATGTACCGGGATTTTGTTCCACAGCATAGGGAGTCTCTGGGTGATGAATCTGTCCCTCCAGCACGTTCTATTAATAACAGTGTCAAGGTTTAAGTCTCCCGCCCTTGTGGTTCTGAGGGATCTAGATTTTTTGAGGTGAAGCATATTCATCAAATCAGGGTTTGACATGGCCTTATATGTCAGGCACAGGTCACCTCTGAGCAAGCGGTATGAGACTGAATAGAGCTGGAGTTCTTTCAGTCGGGCAGCATAAGACATATTTTGAGACCCTTTATCCTTTTGGTGAGGAACTTTTGGGGCCTTTCCAGCTGCTGCAGGTGTCGGGTCAGATACATTCCGAATGGGGCATTGTACTAAATCATAGGTCTAATGAGTGATGAGTACAGGGGGACGATGACCTCCCTTGATCTAGATGTGAATCCCTTCATGATCAGGTGGGCAATGTAGAAGGTTTTCCTAACTACTTTAGCAACATGAGTGTCAAATGAAAGGCTACTGTCAACCTGGGTCCCCAGATCCCTGATGACTTCTTCTGTGCTCAGTGGATTGCCACCTATATGGTAGCTAGGGGTAACCTTGTTTTTCCCGAAGGGTATGACTATGCATTTCTTGGCATTTAACTTTAGGCCATGGCTCTGGCACCAGTTATCCATTTCTGTGAGGCCCTTCTGAAGGATATCTGTGTCAGATGTGTTTTCGACTATGGCCCAGTTTGCAGTCATCTGCAAACTTTGTCAGCCATAACCCTCCTGTGTTTGCTTGTACTTCAGAAAAGTAGATGCCGAACAAGAGTGGACCCAGGACTGATCCCTGTGGGACACCACTTGTGACAGGCTTTGAGTCTGACATGGCTCCAGCAACTCTGACCCTGTGGGTTCTGTCACTTAGCCAGTTTGCAACCCATCTTGTGATGTATGGGTTTACATTCAAGCTGATGAGTTTTTCGATGATACCTGAGTGGGGTATTGTGTCGAAGGCCTTTGCCAGGTCAAGGTAGGCTGTATGGACTGCCTTTCCCTCATCAATGGCCTTGGTGACTGTCTCGAAAAAGTCAACCAAGTTTAAAAGGCATGATCTGCCTTTGACAAAGCCAAACTGGGTTGGATCCAAAGTCTGCAAGTTCCCTATGTCTTTATTTATGAGTTCCATTATGATCCTCTCCATGGCTTTGCAGATAAGGCTTGTCAAGCTAGTGGGACGGTAATTCCCAGGGTCGGTGGAGGCACCGCCCTTGTGAAGTGGGACCACAGTCGCCGTCGCCACTCCTTGGACGTATCCTGAGGTGAGGCTAAGATTAAACAGCTGTCCTAACTGCAGGTTTAATTCCTCATTGAGTTCGTGGAGCACACAGCCGGGGACACCATCCGGTACCATGGATGCTGTGTTTTTTGCTTTGGAGAGAGCAGTTCTCACCTGGGTGTTGGAGATGTTTCGGGGGCTACAATCCTCTGGTATAGATATTTCTCCTTTTGGGGAGGGGAGAAGTTTGCACTGAACCTGTCAGCCAGTATGTTGGCAATGTGTGTAGGTTCAGTAATCTTCACATCATTTTGAACTAATTCTGAGCATATCTGGGAGTTTCCTCCTAGGTTTCTAACATAGCTAAAGAAGGCCTTATGATTGTCTTTTGAGTCCTTGGCGATTTTTTTCTCAAAATTTGCCTTGGATGATTTTATGAGAGCTCTTAGTTTTTTACTTATAATGATCAAAGGTGTCTTACCTTTCAAGGATTTTGCTCTATCTTGTAGTAGCTTCCTCCTTTTGTTGTAGAGCTTGTTTATGGCTGGGGTCCACCAGACTGGATGCTTGCCTTTGGTACAAAGAGTCTTAGTTTTGTTTGGGATTGCCTGATCCATGCAGTCCTGTAGGTGCTGGTAGAAGGCATTTGTAAGTGATTCAGCGGTTTGAGTAATGTTTACCACTGGCTCAGGGGCCTTAAAGGAGACCACATTCGTTTTTAGAAGTGTGAAGTCGGCTTTTGAGAAGTTTTTCACTGTGGTCTTTTTTATTTCAGGTGGGGGCGGGATGAGGACCTCCAGCGAGATTAGTTTATGATCTGATCTCACCAGTGAGGGGTATACTTCTGGTGTTGAACATTTTGATCCCATGTTCGTGATGATGAGATCAAGTATGTTTTCTCCTCTTGTGGGGATCGTGACTAGTTGTTCCATGGAATTTGAGTTTATGAACTCCAGGAACCTTTGGGCTAGAGTGTTTGGGCTTGAGTAGTGTTCCCAGTCTATATTAGGGTAGTTGAAGTCACCTAGTATGATGGTGTTTGGAGATACATTTATCCCCTCCATTGTTTTCAGGAAGGCCATGTGAGGTTCCTGAGTTTGAGAGGGTGGCCTGTAACATGCTAAAAATTGCAGAGCAGTCTTGCCTATGGTTAATTGCACCTGGATGGTCTCAGATGCATCGTGTGTTGCCACCAACCTTGAGGTGTGGGTGTCCTTTATGAATATGGACACCCCCTCCTCCTTTCTTGGTGTTGTCCGGATTTTGGGGCTGGAACGCATGATATGAGGTGAAACCTGCTAGTGCTGGGGTGCTCTCAGGAGCCTTGAACCAGGTTTCTGTCACAGCACAGACATCGATGTTCTCCATACTGAGAAGGGCCTCGAGTGCATGCATCTTGAGATTGAGACTTCTGGCATTGAGCAGCATTACCCTTAGTTTTTTACTTTTTGTGTTCTAGGGTGGTAGGTTTAGAATTTGAGCCTTGCCTAAAAAGGCACTATGGGGTGGCAAGAGCCTTTGCCAATATCCGGAAGCCTAGGGGTGACAGGTGCAAGCCATCCCTTGCGAAGCAGCATGGCTTGTCCAGCATGTCATCCCAGGCAGACAGACATTGGATCCCCTTTGAATGACACCAGAATTTAAGCCAATTATTAAAGCTGATCATCTTATCACTGTATTGTGGCATCATTCTAGGTGAAGGTAGGATACTGCTCAAGGTCAGGGTCATACCTGCCTGGGCTACATAATCAGAGAGCTCCTCAATGTCTCTTTTCATGTAGTCCAAGGAGGTACGTCTCAGGTCGTTGACACCAGCGTGGACAATGACTGAGTCGTACTTGTACCTGCTGTTGAGAGACCTGAGTGCTTGTGTTATGTGGCGGATCCTAGCGCCCGGCAGGCAGCTTACTGTGACCTTCTCCTTACTCAGTCTGGTGAGCGGGACGTCAGTATGTCTGACTATGGAGTCACCTATGACAAGTATGTTTGGTGTTGTATTTTGCCTTAAGGGCAGTGACTGCTTTGCACACTGATTTTGTTGTTTATGTGTTGTTTGTGTGGTGTATTGAGTTTGCAGTTGCTTGGGTGTCTGCTTTGGAGGCCTCTGCTGTTTAGGTAAATTTTTACTCAGAGCCTCCGAGTATGTCTTAGTGTGTTTATGTGTTTGATTCAGTGGTGTGGTTGAGTTATGTGAGACTGGTATTGTGGTGTGTGTAGTTGCCTTCTCCTCCTGCCTGGTCTTGCCAGTCCTGAGTTGAGAGAGCTCAGCCTCCAGTCTGGCTAAATAGCTGCATCTCTCACAAGTGTTAGTGTTACGTGGGAGGAGGAGAGGGTTGTCCGTGTACATGAGACAATTGTAACATTGTCTCAGAATTCCCAGATTCAACAACTGGGCAGGAGAGGACGCCAGCATCTGACCCTTCGACATGCTAGAAAGAATTATGAGTTGGTATGAGACAGAAAAGTAGTGGGCTTAGCAGGGAAGTGGGCACTCCTGGGGGTTTTGCTAGTGAGAGATTTGTATAATATAGGAGTGCTTGACCTGCAAAGAGAATGCTTATAAGACAAGGGATATGCTTATAAGACAAGTGCTGAGCTTTTTGAGAAGAAAAAGCTATTTGGAACAAGTGCTGCACTTTTTAGTGTAGGTGTAAACTGTTTAGGTTCCTAACAGAGCAGTTCTAAGGGAAAAATTGAAGAACAGACTTTCTGGAGCCAGAAAGAGTTTAACCTTGTTTAACCAGCTGCCCGATGCTGCTCTAGTGGCAACTCCGCGCTAAATCACGCTAAAGCACGTTAAAGCGTGCTTGATAGCAGGGGCTGGAAAGAAGCAGGAATAGACCCAAAAGGGAAATAAAACTACAGTTTCAAGTCAGTAACCACCTCTACGGGGGGCAGGGAAGCTGCTCAATGTTAGTCACTGCCACTGATCAACAGAGAGACCCTCCTCCAGCCCAAGCAAAAATTGCCTCACAGAAACTTTCAAACAGTTCAGGAACAGCAAGCCTGTAACTGAACTTTTTTAACTCTCAGAAAAGTGGGAAAAAAGCAAGATTTTTTTTTTTTGTTTGTTTTTTACAGAGATAGCAGAGGTTCACAAGTAATATCAAGTTATAACAGTGCAGTAAATGACCCCACACAAGAGTGCTAGGTCAAGGACAGAAAATATGCAAGTTTTAAGAAAAAATGATTTAAAATTAAGTGCAAACAGGAAATTCAGCAAACAGCTTTTGGTTGTGCTCTAAATACAGCTACTAATACAGAAATCAAGTTTAACAAGCCAGAAAATGCTCAAGCTAGGCAGCTATGCAGAAAAACTTAGCAAATAAACAGAGAAAAAATACTTAAAATCTCAAAAGTGGCTCCCTTCTTCTCTCAGTGTTTTTCCTCTTGGAGGGTGCTTCACCAACAGCCAACAAGCCTGAAAAGACGCCCAAACCATGAGGCAACTGGGTTTTAAGAGAGGAAGATGAAGGAGTTATGGAAATGACCCCTGGTGGCCAATAAAACTACAGTTTCAAGTCAGTAACCACCTCTACGGGGGGCAGGGAAGCTGCTCAATGTTAGTCACTGCCACTGATCAACAGAGAGACCCTCCTCCAGCCCAAGCAAAAATGGCCTCACAGAAACTTTCAAACAGTTCAGGAACAGCAAGCCTGTAACTGAACTTTTTTAACTCTCAGAAAAGTGGGGAAAAAGCAAGATTTTTTTTTGTTTTTTACAGAGATAGCAGAGGTTCACAAGTAATATCAAGTTATAACAGTGCAGTAAATGACCCCACACAAGAGTGCTAGGTCAAGGACAGAAAATATGCAAGTTTTAAGAAAAACGATTTAAAATTAAGTGCAAACAGGAATTTCAGCAAACAGCTTTTGGTTGTGCTCTAAATACAGCTACTAATACAGAAATCAAGTTTAACAAGCCAGAAAATGCTCAAGCTAGGCAGCTATGCAGAAAAACTTAGCAAATAAACAGAGAAAAAATACTTAAAATCTCAAAAGTGGCTCCCTTCTTCTCTCAGCGTTTTTTCCTCTTGGAGGGTGCTTCACCAACAGCCAACAAGCCTGAAAAGACACCCAAACCATGAGGCAACTGGGTTTTAAGAGAGGGAGATGAAGGAGTTATGGAAATGACCCCTGGTGGCCAATAAAACTACAGTTTCAAGTCAGTAACCACCTCTACGGGGGGCAGGGAAGCTGCTCAATGTTAGTCACTGCCACTGATCAACAGAGAGACCCTCCTCCAGCCCAAGCTAAAATGGCCTCACAGAAACTTTCAAACAGTTCAGGAACAGCAAGCCTGTAACTGAACTTTTTTAACTCTCAGAAAAGTGGGAAAAAAGCAAGATTTTTTTTTGTTTTGTTTTTACAGAGATAGCAGAGGTTCACAAGTAATATCAAGTTATAACAGTGCAGTAAATGACCCCACACAAGAGTGCTAGGTCAAGGACAGAAAATATGCAAGTTTTAAGAAAAAAACGATTTAAAATTAAGTGCAAACAGGAAATTCAGCAAACAGCTTTTGGTTGTGCTCTAAATACAGCTACTAATACAGAAATCAAGTTTAACAAGCCAGAAAATTTTCAAGCTAGGCAGCTATGCAGAAAAACTTAGCAAATAAACAGAGAAAAAATACTTAAAATCTCAAAAGTGGCTCCCTTCTTCTCTCAGCGTTTTTTCCTCTTGGAGGGTGCTTCACCAACAGCCAACAAGCTTGAAAACATGCCCAAACCACGAGGCAACTGGGTTTTAAGAGAGGAAGATGAAGGAGTTATGGAAATGACCCCTGGTGGCCAATAAAACTACAGTTTCAAGTCAGTAACCACCTCTACGGGGGGCAGGGAAGCTGCTCAATGTTAGTCACTGCCACTGATCAACAGAGAGACCCTCCTCCAGCCCAAGCAAAAATGGCCTCACAGAAACTTTCAAACAGTTCAGGAACAGCAAGCATGTAACTGAACTTTTTTAACTCTCAGAAAAGTGGGGAAAAAGCAAGATTTTTTTGTTTTTGTTTTTACAGAGATAGCAGAGGTTCACAAGTAATATCAAGTTATAACAGTGCAGTAAATGACCCCACACAAGAGTGCTAGGTCAAGGACAGAAAATATGCAAGTTTTAATAAAAAAATGATTTAAAATTAAGTGCAAACAGGAATTTCAGCAAACAGCTTTTGGTTGTGCTCTAAATACAGCTACTAATACAGAAATCAAGTTTAACAAGCCAGAAAATGCTCAAGCTAGGCAGCTATGCAGAAAAACTTAGCAAATAAACAGAGAAAAAATACTTAAAATCTCAAAAGTGGCTCCCTTCTTCTCTCAGCGTTTTTTCCTCTTGGAGGGTGCTTCACCAACAGCCAACAAGCCTGAAAAATGTTGATACAAAACTTGTTGTTCTGTTAACTGTTTAAGTGAATTAGAGCAATCTCTCTGTTATATGTCTCTTATTTTGCCTCCTATTTATGCCCTTTCCCCTCATTAACTTATTTTTTTCTGGTAAATCATTGAGGAGTACAGTCAGTAATACTAGTGATTAGAGTTTCAGAGTTCTAATTGCTCAGAGAATGCTTGCCCATGCAACATCTACTGGTTCGTTAATGTTTTAAGCGTATGACTGTTATCTGGCAGTTATGGCTCCAAGATGTTAACAAAATGCTTCCTGTAGTCAAAATTTCAGAGTTTGAATTATTTTGCCTTCATTTGCCTACTATTTAACTTTGTGCAAGCCACTTACATTGTCCCTGGGTTACCCCTGAAAAGAGGTTTATCTGGTTAGCAGACAGATGACTTAAAATTTAAAATGTGTCCCTTTTGGGTGTTTGTTCCCCATTATGTTTGGATTTGTACAGAATTCCTGAGCAAATAAGTTGAGAGGCATTTTGTTCTGATCCTTGTAAAATCTGTAGCTTTCTGGTAAATTGTTGTGGACTACCAGTCACAAATATTGACAAGCACGTAACTGTCAGACATTGTATCCTTCAGGAAATATTTACGAATGCCAAGCTTGCTAGTTTTGCAACTTTTTAAGTATATAAGATAACAATGTGAAAATATTTGAAATCTATTTCTTATTTTGTGTCCTTGTTTTTGATGAATCTAAGAAGTTAAGAGGACAGAAGGGAGTTGCAATGGGTTACATTATATTGCTTTGACAGCACTGAGTTGAGAAACATTATCAGGTCATTATGTATGAATTTCTTCATTTACCTGATATCAAGCAGATATCTGAGGTGCTCAGATATACAATCAGCTGTAACATATGTTTGTGTGTGTGTGTGTGTGTGTGTGTGTGTGTGTGTGTGTGTGTGTGTGTGTGTGTGTGCGAGTGTGTGTGTGTGTGTGTGTGTGTGTGTGTGTGTGTGTGTGTCTGTCTGTCTGTCTGTCTGTAACCATAACCACAGAGGCTTAAATGTTCTCATTTGTCCTTGAGTTTTTTTGCTCATATTTTTGTCTGTTTTTGTAAAAACTGTGGCTTTCTGGGTTTCTGGTAAAGTAGTATGGACTATAATTACTAAATAATGTAAATATGTGAGTTTCAGACTTTATATCCAGCAGAAAATGCTTGCAATTCAAAAACTGTTATGCTAGCAGCTTTCTAATTATGTTAGTCCAGTATTTAAAATCTGTTCCTTGTTTTGTAATTTTGGATATTTGTCTCAGATTCCTGAGCTAAGAGTTTGGGAGGTTATGGTGGACTGTAATGGATTGTACTGTATATTTCTCACAACAGGAAGGTGAAATACACTTCTAGGTGTATTTGATTTTTTACTTGATTCCAATAACATATTTCATGTGTGAACAATCATCTGTGTAACTACTTGATTAATACATCTAGATTAAAGGATCAGTTTTATTAAACCAGAGCATCATCATGCTCTTTGGGGATGATCCTTAGTTTCCTTTTTTCATCACTGTTTTATTATTCAGCTGTAAATAAACTGGACAGTATGAAGTCTATGAGTTGAATGTTAATATTTTAACTATAAATACATTTTATTTTGGAGTGTTTTGCAGGCATGAAATGCACTGTGTTTTGGCTTCAGTCTCTCATCCTTTGTCTTCAGTGTAACTCTCAACAGTCACTTGATCATACAGTGCTTTTGAGCTGTTTCTGAAAAGAGACACTTGTGTGACTGTCCCAGGTTGTTGGTATTATCACATTTGTCTTTTGAATTCCTGCACCCTTCACATAGTAACTGATTAGTGCTTCATTATGTTATTTGACTATAAATCCCAGCAAGTCTCTTGTAGTTTAATGAACTTCCAGATGGGTTTTCAATAAATGTGAGTTTCTGGGGATGAGAAGTTTACTGTTGCTCATGTTTGCTCATGCTAAGTCTGCTTTCAATGTGAGATTGTTTTGATTTGATGTTGTCCATTTTCATTTGTCCCTCAACAAATGGGTTCAGATCCGATCCCCAAAACTGACTCAGTTACTTTCTCTAAATTCTATGATCTGACTCTCAAGCTCCTCCCTTACCCATAATGCCCCTGACACCTGTGTTACCTCAAATCTCATTTGCCACGCTTCAAGATTGGATGGGGTTGCAATTGCTCAAGCTCTCTGTTGGGTTTTAGTGAGTGAATAGCTATATATTTCCTTTTTTCCTTATATAATAGTTATACTATTTCCCTTACCCTCTTCTTTGTTATGTTACTGATTTGGGTGTAAATCTTAACTATCATTGTTGATAGTTCATTTCCTTCTTTACCTTGACTTAAGGTATTTTTCTTTTTACCATTGTTGGTATTTAGGCCTTTTTTCTTTTCCTTATTTCCTGTTTTAAACAAAACAAAACAAAAAAAAACTTTTGTCTTTTTGTGTCGACACTTTGTCTTTTTGCAGTATGTTGATAAACCTACTGGTTTCAAAAAGTGCACTTCCTGTGGGCATAAGATCTCCAACTCTGATGCCCAGAGAGAGTTAGTGTAGTGTTTGGGTCTGGCACACTTGGACAGCTCCTGCTCCATTTGTGGGGCCTTTAACGCTAAGGCTATTTGTAACAGAAGGAACAAGTTAATTCTGAAAGACCTCCTTCCAGCCTCAGATACTTCTGTAGGTACTTATACTTCAGGGAATGAAACCCCCTTTCAATTATCTAAGGAGCCCAGGAAGCACAGAAAACACTCATTTGCTCAGTCACGTCAATCCACACCTTCTTTGGAGCCACCCAAGAACATTTCTAAGAGCTCAAAACTGAAATCTTTGGATCTGATGCCTGCTGCTGCCAAATCTCTTTGGCTCCATACTCCAAGATTTTCACTGGAGCCGGTATCCCCAAGACTGAGGTCTTCATTTCTTCAAGAGATGCCCAAAAAGTTGTCCGGGCCACCATCCACTTCATCTTCCATTAGGTCCTCTCAAAGTCTTTCTGAATCAGAGGTAGGTAGGATGATGAGAAAATTCCTCAGAACACAGATACAGATGGGGGTCCTGTTGCCTCCATCTCCCATCAGATCTGTGAGCCTTAAACCTTCATTCCAGCCTGTAGTTGCTCCTTCTTCAATCCAAGCTTCAGTTTCAAAGTCTTTGGATCTGAGATCTCTGAGAATTGAATAATTGGATTTGAATATTCTTCTATCTTCCACTCTGGTGACTTCCTTGATTTGATCAGTTCCTACTCATTTGGAACATGATGGCTCTTGGAGCTGAAGTGTCCGCATTGGATATGAAGGATTGACTTTAACTCAGAAGCTGTTACAACTGTCACTTCCTCTCAGAGCTTCAGTGTTGGACAGCTCAGCTCCAATTCCTCCCTCAGAGAGGAGGGTTGGGGAGGGCTTTGGATTGTCTGCTTTGAGAGTTTCAGCTCCAGTAGGATTGTCCTCAGTTTCTCCTGGTGGTGGAGAGGGTTTTCTTGTACCCCAGAGTTTTTTCAACTCTTGCTACTTCGGATCCATTCCCTGTTCCCTCTTCAGATCCTGTGTTTGAGTCTTCTCATTCTGCAACTCAGGGACAACCAGCCCAGATGAGCTTCCAAGCAGTTCCTGTCAGGGAACTCCCTGGTCCTTTCTACACCTCCCCAAAGCATCCCACGGAGGAGGTTTCTCAGAAGAGGTCTTGCAAAGAGGAGGCACTTAAATTCCCCACAAGGAATCCCTCACAGAAGACAGTGATTTTGATAAAGGGGAAGAGTCCCCTAGATTTCCATCTGAAGATGTCTTATTTAAAGACATCTTAGAGATCCTATGTCAGAAAAATGGTTGGTCTTCTCAAACCACTTCCCTGGATGAATCAGTGTTCTTGGAAGCATTCAGGTCTGGACCATCTACGTCTTGGATTACCCCACCTGTGGATGAACTTATAGACCTTGCCTCCTGCAGAGTATGGAAGGAACCAGACCCCATAGAACTGATCCCCAACACCTGGACAAGAGTTTCAGTGCTCCTACTGACAGACAACACTGGACCATGGGTATCCCTGTAGATGTCATGGTTGTTGTGGCAGCCACTAAGAAGGAGTTGGCTGAACAGAGCTCCTCTGTCCATTCCAGTAATAGAGAGTCTAGGGCATTGGACAGATTTGGGAAGTGAGTGTATGCATAAGTAATCTTTGCTTTATGATTGCTGAATTATTTGTTTCAGTTCACTAGGTTACAATGGGACTTAGTTAAGGAACTCTCTAACGCTACCCCTGGGTCCATGTCTGTGGGGGAACAGAAGTCTTTCTCCTAATAACTGGCCATCCTGCAATCCATTACTAATGCGTCCATGAGGTTAATTTTATATGCAGCTGAAGGTTTCTCATGGGCTGCTGGTTCAGGCTTAGCCATTAGGAGGCATGCCTGGATGGACTGTGGGATTTTTGGAGCTGTTTAAGGCATCATTCATCCATGCTTCTTTGATGGATCTTCTTTGGTTGGACCTGCAGTTAAAGAGACACTCTCCCTCAGTGAGAAGGACAGAAAGACCTTGTCTGCCATGGGAATCTGCTTTTCCACCCACAAAGACCCTTTTCTAGGAATCAACGCAGTGGTAAAAAGATGTGGTTCCAGAAATCTCAAGGACCTTTCCAAGAGTCATGTGGAGACTCTTCCTCCAGAGGCAGATGAAGAAATAGCTGCAACATATGACATCACCCATGTGACAGAGGGGCAAAATCAAGAGTCTTTAGATTCTTTCTTGGACAAATCCTTTCAGCACTCCTGAAAGGTTGTCCAACTGTCCCTCCATGGAGACAGTTAGAGGGCACTTGTCCTTGCACCTAAAAACTTTGATAGTCATCACCAAAGATTATGGGTGCAAAGGATCATATTCTGAAGACATTTTATTCCCTTTTTACAAGTTCCCCAAAGGAAAAGAAAATGTCTCCCTGATGTTCCACCCAATCAGAAGGAGTTGGCAGCTATAGAGATACAAAAGTTGCTGGAGAAAAGAGTTATCCAAGATGTCCCCCAGACCAAAGAAGATCTGGAATTTACTTAAGGTTCTTTTTAGTGCCAAAGAAAACAGGGGACTTGAGACCCAGTCTGGCTTTCACTTATATGAACCAGTTTGTAAAGAATTACAAATTCCAAATGGTCACAGTTCAGTCCATTCTGCCTCTCCTACAGAAGGATGACTGGATGTGCTTTAGCAATCTTCAAGATGCATGCTGTCATATCAAAATGAACAGGCACTCTCAAAAATACATATGCTTCTGCCTGAGAGCTAGTCATTACCAGTTCAGTGCTCTGACCTTCATTCTCACCATAGACCCCAGGGTTTTGACCAAATGCGTGGCAGTGGTAGCAGCTCATCTAAGAATGTGCGGACTCAGATTGTTTCCTTATTTAACAACTAACTCCTTACCACACTGACCAGTCTTCTTCTGGAAAGAGCCAGGGATTGATTATGCCAAGTTTCTCAAACTGTGGGAAGTACGATCAATCTGGCCAGGTCACAACTGCAACCAATTCAAGTCTTGGAGTTTATAGGGGCTCATCTAGGTACAGTCAATTGTCTAGCTGTTCTGCCTCAGAACAGAGTTCTTACTTTGAAATTACATGTCAGACAGGTTCTTTCTCATCCTTTTCCCCCAGCAAGAATGGTAGTGAAAGCCCTAAGGTCGATGGCTGCTGCAATAACTTTAGTACCCTGTGCTCATCTTCGTATGAGAATTCTTCAATGGACTCTAGCAGTGCAATGGTCTTTTCATCTACATACCTTATGACATCAGATAAAATTATCTCAGGTTTGCAGAAAATCCCTCTTGTGTTGGATACACTCCAAAGACATTTATCAAGGGCATCCATTTTTTCTTCCTACCTAACCACGGATGCCTTCAAGTTGGGCTGGGAGGGGGGGTTATTACATGGAACACACCGTTCAAGGCACATAGTCCCCAGAAGAGACCAATTTCTATATAAATGTCGTAGAGATGAGGGCGGTGCCTCTGGCATTGCAGGCCCTTCAGAGTTCTTTCCACTAGGATCAATTGCTACTGAAATGGATAATATGTCAGTAGTCTGGTAAATCAACAAATGCAGGGAGCCAGATCCTATCCCTTATGCTGAGAAGCAATGAGAGTTTGGTAGGGGGTGATCTCCTCCAACTGTTTTCTGGTATCAATGCACATATCGGTGAAGTCCAACATCATAGTGGACAAGCTCAGCAGGAGCATTCTGATGCCTTGTGAGTAGTCTCTCAATCAATCAGTGGCAAATATGGTATTCCACAAATGGGATAAACCATGTTGCAATCTATTCACCTCTCCCCTCAACAACAAATGCAGCAGGTTCTTTGCCCTAATTCTCCCTCTGGGACATTCACTGAGAGATGCTCTAGTCCATGTTTGGCCTTTCAGTCTCCTTTATGCTTACCCTCCCCTGCCTCTAATACCCAAGTTTTTTTTTTCAAATAGCACTTCAGATGAAGCACAAAGTAATCCTCATTGCCCCCTACTGGCCTCAGCAGGTGTGGGTACCCTTCCTATGATCTCACTTAGTATGTCCTCCTTGGACACTGAATCCCACTCCAGCTGTCCTGTCACACCCCTCAGGGATGATTCATCTGGGCATTACAGGCCTCAAGTTGACTGCATGGTTTCTCCAATTCCAGTGATGGCTAGACATTCCAGGCTTTCCTCCGCAGTTCACCAAATTCTTTCTTCATCTTCCAGACCTTCAATTCGGAAGATTTGTAAGAGTAAATGGAAAAGGTTTTCTTTGTGGGCTCATCAGAAAGACTTGGATCCTTTCACTGCTCCACGTCTGGCTATTTTAGATTTTCTTGCATCTGTTTTTCAAACTGGAATAAGTTTCACCACCATCAAATTCAGTTGGCAGAAATCTCCAACTATCACATTAAAGATAATGCTTCTCCTTTAGCTTCATCCAAGTTATATAAGGATTTTCTAAAAGGTGCACTTTTACTAAGATGTCCAATTCAAGATCCCACTCCACCTTGGGATCTGACTTTGGTATTACAGACACTGGTACATTCAACATTTGAGCCTTTAGCTAAAGTAGATCTTAAGTTTCTGTCTTGGAATATGGCCTTTTTGGTGGTTATCACTTCAGCAAGACAAGTATCTGAACTTCAGTCACTGTCTTTGAAACCACCATATTTGATTTTTCACAAGGAAAGAGCTACCTTACATACTAATCCTTCTTTTCTACCAAAAGTGGCCTCTGACTCAAATATTAATCAGTTGATTAATTTATCATTTTTCTTTCCCATATTTGTCAATAAAGGAGAGTATACTCTTCATCATTTAGACATCCATAGGAAACTTCATTTTTACCTTCATAGACTAAGGAAAAAACAGATCAATTGTTTGCCTCCTTCTCCAACAACAAAATGGGAAAACCAGTTTCAAAAACTATACTAGCTAAATGGATGACAGATTGTATTTCCTGCATTTATTCCTTGAATAGCCTAACCTTACGAAGACAACCAAAGGCTCATTCAGTTAGGTTAATGGCTACATCAGCTGATTTTTGGGATAGAGTCTCCACTGATGACATTTGTGCAGCTGCCACATGGTCTAATGCTCATACTTTTATTCCTCATTGCAAATTGGATATCATCTCCAGAAACAGAGCAGCACTTGGTTCTGTGGTTCTCTGGAACATCCTTCCATGAGGCCCACCTGACTTTATTGTAGCTGGGGACTCTGTCCCATTCATCGAGGAATGTATTAAAATGACATCAGATATAAAAGTTATGTACTCACCATAACTATGCATCTGTGTTGTCATTTTCATTCTTCCTCAACTTCCATCCAACCTTCCTCCTATCCATATCTTTGGGAGAAATCTAACAATTTTTTGAACCATAGTTCCTGTTTGAGCTTCTGATCTTTCAACTGTCTATCTTCTGTCATAGCTATTTTGAGATACCTGGTGGCAATATTGTATAATAGCAGCAAACTTGATCAAAGGTAACAAAGTGGTCAGGGGTATTATGGGTAAGGTAGGAGACTGAGAGTCAGATCCTAAAATCTAGAGAAAGTGGCCAAGTTAGATCCGAGGATCGGATCTGAACCCATTCTTTGAGGAAAAATGAAAATTGACATCACAGATGCATAGTTATGGTGAGTACATAATGTCTGTCAGTGTTTTGCTGTAAAAGTTAAAATAATTTTAAATTAAATCCAAATCTTTGTGAAAAGTGTAAAAATCAAGAAGAAAATAATATACACACCAATAGATTTGAACACTAATTTATGGTAACTGGGGAGAGGCAGACAAGTAATGGGTTATTAGTATGGCTGAGTAGAGCAGTCCATTATCTGGCCCTGAGTATACCCACCATTTTACAGCCTTGTAGGGGTGCACAACCTCATAATGTGCCACACATGTTGGTCCCTAACATGTGGATGGTGTAGATCACTGTGTGTGATGTCGTGTTCTTTTACTTTAGAAAGAAGACGCGGGACAACTGTGTGCTGTTGCTACCAACTCCAAACTTTATTGACAAACCAACGTACCATACAATCAACATCCTTCCTGTCTCACAGTCCTTACGTCATGCACCTCCCCTGCCCCCAAAGAGCATTAGCTAAGGCAAGACACTCAGTCCATTGAATACACCACATCTCCTTTTCTATAAGGCCCCTTTTCACTTATTACAAAACCCAGACCTATTCAATTTCTTCGTCTTCACTACGAACTTGGTACATTGACACAAAATGCTCACTTAGCCATGTTCGGATTACTATAGCACAAATGACATTGCTATTTACAGACTAATCTCTACAGATCCAATCGGTCCGGCTTGTTAATAATTCTTCCTGATCTGGTCCTCACAACATCACTATGTACCCGGGTTTCCGGGGGAAGGCCATTGCAAGGTGGCAAGGCCTCACCGGTCTTACTTAACACACTTTCCTGACACACAGGGTTTGATTCACACTCAGGCTCAGGTAAGGGAATCAAATGCACACGGTTTCGCCGCACAGTCCCTTGTGGCACGTCTACCTTAAATGACCTCGGCGAGTAATGTTTTTGATCTACAGTACCTGGGGTCTTCATATCTGTCACCCACACCTGGTCACCGGGCAACACATCACCCAGCGGCCTTGCCCGATGGCGTCTGTTGTAGTTTGCCGCATTATACACCCTCTTCACCTCCTCTTTCCCCACAAGCCTTCTCCAGTCAGGCAGCACAGGGTCCAACTGCGAAGGATGAATCGGAAGAGAAGTCCGCAACCGACGTCCCATAAGAAGTTCCGCCGGGCTATAACCATTCTGCAGTGGCGTTGTCCTGTACACCAGAAGAGCCATGTACGGATCGACACTTTTTTTTAGCAGGTTCTTCACAGTCTGAACCGCACGTTCTGCCTCCCCGTTACTCTGCGGGAACCTGGGGCTGCTTGTGACATGCTCGAATCCATAAGCAGATGCGAAGTCTGCAAAAGACTGTCCTGAAAACTGAGGTCCATTATCAGACACGAGGACCTCTGGGATACCATGGCGAGCGAAGAAAGACTTTAGGTGGGTGATGACCTCGTTGGATTTGCTATGTTTCAACAATGCGATCTCAAGGAACCTGGATAAGTAATCCACAGCAAGAAGGTAAGTATGTCCTTTTAGTTCAAATAAATCCGTGCCCACTCTTTGCCATGGTCTGTCAGGACATTCAGTTGGGATGAGGGGCTCAGGATGATTCCTTCTCTCTGAGATGCACGTCCTGCATCCCAAAACCATGTCATTTATCTGTTGGCTGAGCCCAGGCCACCAGACAGTCTGACAGGCTCTGGCTTTGCACTTCACAATGCCTTGATGTCCCTCATGCAATTTCAACAACACCTCATTACGCATGGCAGAGGGGATAACAAGGCGCGAATCTTTTAACAGCAACCCATCTTTCACTGTTAGTGTAGAACGATCTGGCCAGTAGCTCTTCAGTAAGGGTTCCTGGTTCGCATACAGCGGCCACCCCTGACTGCACAATTCCATAACCCGCACACACACACTGTCTGCTTTCAGCTGCTCCCGTAGTGTCTGGAGGAAGGATGGCTTCACCTGCATGTTTTCCACAATACTGTTCACATAGATATCCGTGTCCTCCATTAACTTTGTTTCCTCCAGTGTTAGCCTGGTTTTAAGTGGAGAACGTGACAGGGCATCTGCCACCCACAGTGATTTCCCTGGAGCGTACTGCACTGTGTATGAGAACTGCATCAGTCTCATCCTGAAGCGTTGGATTCTAGGCGGTAGAAGATCCAGCGCCTGACCTCCAAGCAATGAAACCAGGGGTTTGTGATCAGTTTCTAGACAAAACGATTTACCTAATAGGTAATCTCTGAAGCGTTCACATGCCCAGGTAGACGCTAGAGCCTCTTTCTCAACCTGGGCATATCGTTGCTCTGTAGGTGAGAGTGACCTTGATGCGTATGCCACAGGTCTCCAGCCGTCCTCCCATTGTTGCTGCAGCACACTCCCTAACCCAAAGGATGATGCATCCGCAGAAACCTTCGTATCCCTATTCGGGTCGTATACAGCCAAAACTGGAGGTGAGGTGATCGCATCTTTTAAGTCCTTGAATGCCTCTTCCTGGTCCCCACCCCAGTACCAGCTGTTCTTTTTTGATAATAAGTCTCTCAGAGCTCTATCCCTCTCAGCCAAATGAGGGATGAACTTTCCCACCTGATTCACCATGCCCAGGAAACTCCTGAGTTCTCCTACTGTAGCAGGTGCTTCCATCTCCGTGATGGACACGGTCCTCCTTGGGTCTGGGCTTATGCCAGAATCTGTGATGACATGGCCCAAAAAGGTCACTTTGCTCCTCGACAGGTCACATTTCCCCACATTCAGCGTAATGCCTGCCTCTTCCAGTCTCTTTAATGCCGCATGAAGTCGGGCATCGTGCTCCTCCTGGCAACGACCCCAGACCAGCACGTCGTCCATGTGGCAAATCACACCCTCTAGTCCTTCAATGACCTCTGACATCATGCGTTGAAAGTGTTCGGGTGCAGAGTTAATGCCAAAGGGAAGGCGATTGAAGCAAAAACGCCCAAAGGGGGTTATGAATGTGGTAAGCGCAGCCGACTCCTCTGACAAAGGAATTTGCCAAAATCCCATACTGGCATCCAGTTTACTAAACACCTTCGCCCCGGCAAGCATCCCAAGACTCTGCTCAACCGAGGGCAGCACGAACCTCTCCCTGCATACATATTCATTTAACTTAGTGTAGTCTACACATAGTCTCAGTCTGTTACTGTCTTTCTTTGGGACGACAACCATGCCTGCACACCAGTCAGTAGGTTCCTCCATTCTGGTAACGACACCCAGCGTCTCCATCCTCATTAACTCCTCCTTCACTTTCCCCATCAATGGTAGTGGTATCCTCCTGGGGGTCTTCAGAGAGTATGGCACCGCATTTGGCTGAAGCTTTATGTGGTATTTCCGCTGCACTACCCCCAAGCCAGAGCACAGTTCAGGGTATGAGGTCTTCAAAGACTCCATGGTGATAGTGTCAACACGCTTCAGGAGACCCAGCCCCAAAATAGCAGGAAGACCTAAAAGCGGCGTGCGGAGTCCTTTAACAACATACACCTTCTCGCATGTCTGTCTTTGTCCATAACCAAGCTGAAGCTCCAAGGATCCTGTAACCTCCAGTGGCGTCCCTCCAGGACCCAACAAGGGTTTCTCCGGCCGCTGGAGCACAGGAGCATTCTTCCCACTGAACAAGTTGTCCAGGTCTGACTTGGAAATAACAGTAACATCCGCCCCCGTGTCAAGCTTAAAAGTCATAGATGTGCCCTCTATTTGAACCTCCACAATCCAGGAATGGTTCCCGGAGGAGACAGAACCAAGGAAGAAGCCCTGTTCTTCACGCTCTCCAAGCTCCTCATCCTCCTCGATACACTGCACCACCTTAATCTGCCTGCAGACTCGCTGGTAGTGGCCCTTCTTCCCACACGAGCGACATCTTGCAGCAGTCGCCGGGCATAGGAGTTTATGATGAAATGGGCCCGCACACCTGTAACACTGCGAGATCGGAGCGTCTTTACTCTTTGCGTCTGTCGCTGAAAAATCGGTGTCAAGGACTTGCCCCAACCTTTCGAGGTCTCCAGCCGGCGTTTGGTGTCAAGTGGTGTCTGCACAGCATTCACGTTATACTGCAGGGCACTACTGTCGCACCTCAAGGCCGTCTGCTGCTTCTTAACCTCCTCCGACTGTCTGGCCATGTTTACAGCTCTCTCCAAGTCCAGCTCTTTTTCCATCTGCATCCGCTCGGACAGTCTGGTGTCAGCCAAGCCCACAACAATTCTATCTCTTATGAGCTCATCGTGCAGCGTCCCATAATTGCAGTGTTCAGCTAATGCATGCAGTGCAGTAACAAAAGCATCAACAGTCTCATTCAGTTCTTGTTTTCGCATGTTAAATCGTGCACGTTCATAAACAATGTTCTTCTTGACAATAAAAAATCTTTCGAAGCCGTCTTTCACTTTGGCATACTCCTGATGCTCTGCATCGGTTAGCTTGAGGCCTCTCAAGACATCGTCTGCCTCATCACCCATGCAGTATATCAGGGTGTTCACCTGGTTCCCTTCTGGGTTTGAAGATAAATTGCTGGCCTGACGGAACCGTTCAAAACGGCGTATCCATCGTGTCCATTCATGAGGTTTGGAGAAATCAAAGGGCTCCGGCGGCTGAATACTAAACGTAGCATTGGGAGCGCTAGCCGCCATGTTAATTCTAGCTCGCGGCTGCCGACCATTCTCTTCGTCCGACATGTCCGCTCCCCACGTCACTAGGCCACTCGTACGGTCTTCAGCAAGTGTTCAGCAATCCCAGGCACAGCCACACAGCACTTCTGACACCATGTCGTGTTCTTTTACTTTAGAAAGAAGACGCGGGACAACTGTGTGCTGTTGCTACCAACTCCAAACTTTATTGACAAACCAACGTACCATACAATCAACATCCTTCCTGTCTCACAGTCCTTACGTCATGCACCTCCCCCGCCCCCAAAGAGCATTAGCTAAGGCAAGACACTCAGTCCATTGAATGGTGTAGATCACTGTGTGTGATATGCCTTTAAGAAGCTTTACAGAGAGTTAACACATGCATATAAGTACTGAGCATGTGCAAGCAACAGTGCCATTTTGACTGAGCAGCCAGACTGTGAGCATGCAAGTATGTAGTCAGTCAGTTAGTTTGTTTTTATTTAATGTTCCTGCCATCCATCCTGATGTATTTGTATACAATAACTACTTAAAACAAACACCCAAGCCTCAACATCTTCTTAATGCACATAAGAAGAGTGACATGGTGTCAGAATGGGGTCCAGAGTTACAGCCATGAGGCAACCAATTAGAGTTGGAGGAATATACAGGAGTGGATCATCCCTACTGCTCAAACAACTCGTAAACAGGTCAGAAATAATTTCCAGGTACTAAAACTTGTTTAAATGATATCTTTTGCTATAAATATGAAACAAAGCACTAAAAACACTCAAAAATGAATTTCTTATTAAACAAAATGTCCAAAACTGGGACATATTGATAAAAAATATTCAAAATTATTACAAAAATGTTTGAAACGATATCTGAATCGCATAAAATGTACAAAAAAAGGGAAAAAGACTGTATTTTTTTCACTGTGTGCTAGTTTTTCATATTAATTAAAGCTCTTCAAAATATTCGAAGTATACAAAGTGTTTGCAAGTGTTTGCAGTATTACAGTGCAGTGTTACTTCACAAAATAAAGTTATTTCAAAGAATATTTTGCAAAGTACAGTTATTTCAAAGCATATTGCTCAGAGTGTTTTGAAGAGTTTATTGTGCATTTGAATATTATTGCAAGTACCTGGTGTATCTGAATATTTGTAGATAATTACAAGGGCCATTTTGCATTGTGTTTTACTATAATCTGTGAGGATGGCAGAAGGGTTTTGCAGACACGCACTGCTTGTGTTTGATAACAGTATTGCAGAAAATTGGAGAGTGTTTGAGCAGGAATACAATATTTTCATACAGGCTACTTTTTCTGACAAAGATGCATGTACAAAGGCATTTGTTTTGCTGAATTTAGCTGGTTCAGAGGTTATTGAAAGAGAACATTCAGTTGTGTATTCATCTGCTGTGTTTGCACTGGAGGTGGAAGACTGCCATATAGTTGTACCGCTGAAACAAGGGAAGATCCAGAGTGCTTAAAATGTAAATTTAGAGAAATGTGTAACCCCCAAATAAATGTTACAATGGAGAGACACTTATTTTACACAAGGGATCCAAAGCCTAGTGAAACTTTTGCAGCATATATAACTGACTTGAGAAACAAGGCTAAAACCTGCAGATTTGGTGATTTGAGAGATGAGTTGATAAAGGACAGGTTTGTGTGTAGTATTAACAATGACACAGTGTGAAAGATTTTGCTTCTAGACAGTGATTTAATGTTAAATAAGGCCACTGAAATTTGTCAGATATACAAGCTTGCAGAAAAGCACACAAGTGCTTACAATGAGAATAGCAGTGGAAGGCACAGTGACAAAGCTCGTGTAGATAGTCTGCAACATGTGATTAAAAGAAACAGGCCCAAGCATATGGCAGCTACTGCAGGTCCGGTAACAGTCCCTGGGAAACCCGGAGTCTTTCCAGCGAATTCCAGAGCATGCTCAGTGAAGCATAAGGGTTAGTCAGCAAACTCAGAATATCTGCCCCTACCCAGCTTCATAGTTAACAGTTGTAATTGTGGTGGAAATCACAAATTCAAGAGAAAAAAGTGCTTAGATTTGGTCAGCAGTGTTATTCTTGCAATAAGTGGAATCATTTCAAAAGAATTTGTAAATCAAATAAAGCACGTTCTTTTATTAAAAGAGGGCATTTCAAGAGGCAAGTTGATCAATTAAAAAGCTGTGACCCTACTTTTAATGTTGATGGTGTATCTGTGATTGGTGAAACAGTCAATGCAGTAGATTTGTGGGCAAAGAATGAGATCTTTTGTACCATTTGGATTAATAGGGGTTCTGTAGAGCTTAAAGTAGATACTGGCTCAAAGTGCAATGCTATGTCAGCAGAAACATTTGCTAGAGTAAAAGTTGCAGAACAACTTGATTTGACAAAATGTGTGAAGCTTACTGCCTATGGTGGTGAAGAGATTCAAACCAAAGGCTTGGTAGTGCTTTCATGTTACTCTGCTGGGAACAGCTATGACTTGCAATTATTTGTAGTCAAGAGACATGTGCAGTCATTATTAGGCCTCAGAGATGGTTTGAAAATGGGACTGCTTTCACTTAATAAAGAAGTTAACCATGTAAGCCTATATGACAACAGCTCAAATTTTACCCATACTAATTTTTCTGAGTATGCTGATATTTTTGCAGACAATCTAGGCAAACTACCAGATGTGTACTCCAACACATTAGACCCCAGAGGTCAGCCCAGTTATCAGACCAGCATGGAGATTTCCAGTAGCTATGCAGATCAGAGTTAAAGCTAAGCTAGTCAAAATGGTGCTGCTAGGTGTAATTTGTCCAGTAGAAGAACCTACTGAATGGGTATCCTCCATGGTAGTAGCTCATAATAAAAGCTCAGATGATATCAAAATATGTATTTATCCAAGAGATCTGAACAAAGCATTAAAAAGACCTCATCATCCACTGAGCACAGTCAAAAAGGTTGCTGCCCTCATGCCAAATGCCACTGTTGTTTTCTGTCTTAGATGTAAAGAATTCATTTTGGCAAATTTTGCTTGACACAAAATCTTCATAGTTAACCACATTCTGTATGCCATTTAGAAGGTACAGATTTCTGAGAATGCCATTTGTAATAAATTCTGCCAATGAAGCCTTTCAGCGTTCAGTCGAGCAAATTTTTTTCTGCCTATCTATGTGCTATTATAGTATATGACATTCTAGATGGAGGCAATGGTGAAATCGAACATGACAGAAACCTCAAGAAAGTTCTGGAAAGAACATGTGAAGTGAATCTTAAGCTGAATCCTCAGAGGTGCAAATGCAGGCTGTGAGAAGTTACTTAAGTTGGTCAGTTGTTTAAAAGTTCAGGCTTACGACCAGATCCTTTCAAGTAAACAGCAATTCTCAAGATGCCAGCTCCAGACAATGTCCAAGTCCTACAACGTTTTCTTGGCACGGTCAAATATCTAGGCAAGTTCATTCCATTTTTAAGCCAACTTTCAGCACTGCTAAGAGAACTGACATGCAAAGATATAATTAGGTCAGGGTCAGAATAGCACCAAAGAGTATTTGATGTCCTGAAACAGAAAATTGCTAACCCAACAACTCTCAGCTACTATGATATTCACAAACAAGTTACTCTTTCCTGTGATGCTTCTAAATTTGGTCTAGGTGCAGTAATTCTTCAAGAAGATAGACCAGTAGTCTATGCATGGAGAACTCTTACCCAAACTGAGATGCACTATGTCCAGACTGAGAAAGAGCTTTTGGCAATTGTGTGTGCATGTTCGAAGTTCCATGATTATATTTATATTTTATATTTATGGTCGACCTACCCAAATGGAAACCGATCACCAACTTCTTGTTACTATTTTGACAAAGCCTATACATACAGCTCCAGCTAGACTGCAATGTATGATGCTCAGATTGCAGAAGTACAGTTTCAATCTTGCCTACACAAAAGGCAAACTTCTTTATCTTGCTGATACGTTATCCAGATCACCCAGAAAAAACACAGAACAGCACAACAATGAGCAATTTGATTTTGAGGTCATGGAAGTGAAAAATTTTTCTAACACATTTTGATGAGCTCAGAACTCATACAGCTTCAGATCCAATTCTCCAGAAGCATAACGTCTTTGTCAGTTGAGGATGGCCTTCAAAGCAATCTTATTTACCAGTAGAAGTGCAACCTTATTTTCCATACAGAAATGAGATCTTGTCAGAAAAATGTATCATCATGAAAGGTCCTAAAGTGATTGTTCCGAAGTTCTTGCAACAAGAGTATATCAAGATCTTGCATCGTGGCCACCCAGGAACTGATTCTACCAAAAGAGGGGCAAGAGGTCTAGTATTTTGACCTTCTATGTCAACAGATATTGAGAAAGTACTTTCATCTTGTTCAGTATGTAATTGTACAAAGCCACATCAACAGAACGAATCATTTCAATTATGCCAGATTCTTGAACTACCTTGGTCGTCAGTAGCCACAGATATCTTTGAGTGGAATGGTCAACATTATTTGGCATTAGTAGACTCTTATTCATATTGGTTTGAGATTGACCTACTTCTCAACCAAACTTCCAGTACTGCCATTACTAAGTTGAAGCAAATTTTTCTGTTCATGGTAGTCTGCAAATTTGCTATTCTTGAGCAAGTTAGAATTGACCCTAGGGGTGGTGATTTTAAGTCCCTATTAGAAGACAAATAAGTTAAATGGCAAATGAGATTACATGCTGGCCAGTTCCCTGGCATTAACAAAAATATTTCTCTTCAACCTATTTTAAACTTTAAGGCAAATTATATTTGATTGTGCATTTAATTACTTGTTATCCAACATATTTTTATTGTAAATATTTTTATTTACGTATTTACTTGGATGGTAGTTTTTAAGTCATGGTATCTTTACAATTTTAAATTGCAATTTTAATTGGATAATTATGTAAAGTATTTATTGGCTTACTTTTTTAACTTCAATTGATTCTGATGAAATCCTAGTTCTTTTTGGATGAAAGTGCTTAATCAGTATATTTTTAATGTTATAATAAAGAATGTTGGACGAAGTCTGTGTATTTGACTGCTGCAGTGCTATTCTATTGTTAATGGTGCACAGTTTATCAGTCAGGAGTTCAAGAGATTTGCAGAAGTCCTGACTACCCTCAGTCAAATGGCTTGGCTGAATGTGTAGTTCAAAATGCAAAACAGCTGTTAGAGAAATCCAGACATGAAAATACCAATGTTTTTCTTAACTTGTTAAATCTCAGAAACATTCCTTGTGATAAACATCTTGGTTCACCTTCCCAGAGACTTTTGCTGAGACAAACCCGAACCACACTACCAATCAGCGGTAATTTATTGGTTCCAAGTGCTAAGAAAAACAAAGTCATTAAAGCCCAGCTGTTGAAAAAGCATTTGTCCCAGAAGTCTTACTGTGATAAAACCAGCAAACCACTTCTTTCTTTACAAAACGGAGAGATAGTGAGGATGCAGATGTCAAAAGGTTTTGATCACATCGAATTTGTGAAGAATTTGTCTCAAGAGCCGAGATCGTACACTGTAGAATCACAAGGAGTGGAATTCAGATGAAATCAGAAGCATTTGTTACCAGTGCCTGAACCAGTGTGTTACAGCATCTTGTCTGTGACAAAGACCCTAGTTCTCAGAGTGACTTGTCCAATGTTCTTGTTCCAGCGGACATTCCGTCAACAGTCCCCGTTCCTGAGAAAATTCCTGAGACTCCTCAAGCAGAACATTCCTCAGTGACTGTCCCTGTTGCTAAACCCAATTCTAACTATTATGTCATGAGATCAGGTTGCATCTCAAAACCTAGTTCCAGATACACGACAACCTAGACATGACTGTTATTTTTCTTTATTAGTGTCTGTATAATTGCATGCCTATTGAAATGTTATTGTTTATATGAGACAGCTCAGTAAAAAGGGAGGATGTAGATCAGTGTGTGTGATATACCTTTAAGATGCTTACAGTGAGTCAGCACATGCATATAAGTACTGAGCACATACAAGCAACAGTGCCATTTTGAGTGAGTAGCCAGACTGTGAGCATGCAAGTATATAGTCAGTCAGTTAGTTAGATAGTTTAAGTTTAATGCTCCTGCCATCCATCCTGATGTATTTGTATACAAGAAATTACTTAAACAATGGTACCTCCTATACTGACCCAACAGATATTGCCAACATACTGGCTGACAGATTCAGTGCTAATTTTACCCCTCCCCTCAAAGGACCAATCACAATACCGGAGGAATGCCAGGCACCCAGCATTACTGCAGCAAAGGTTAAAGCTGCATTGTCCAAGGCCAAGAATACAGCTTCCATGGGACCAGAAAATATCTCTGGAGGGTCTATGTTATATATTTGAACGTCCAAAATGTCAAATACCATATGGTCGAGACCATATGGTTGACATTTGGAAGTTCGAATATATAATAAGAAAAAAAAAAAAAAGAAAAACACACCTTAACAGTGCGAGCAGAGGGGCAAGCCCCCCTGCACCACCCACGTGGGGGGCTGCACCCCCACACCCCACTACTTAAATATACCAAGTCCGAGACCGCACTTCAGTGCAGTAAAGGGAAATTCTCCCATTCTGCACAGTACAGTGCCATTAAAAGTCAATCTTCGAACACTTGAAATGTCAAACATATGGTCTCAACCATATGACGTTCGACATTTCCAGCATTCGAAGATTTGGCATAGACCCTCCCTGGATGTGTTCTACATGAACTACAAAGTGAACTGGCACCACATCTGTGTGCCCTGTTCAATCACAGCCTTACCTTAGGCTTTGTTCCTACCGAATGGCGCACTGCTACAGTCATCCCTCTCCATAAAGGGGGGAGTGACTACTGAACCTGGGCATTATTGCCCCATTAGCCTGATGAGTCTGATATGTAAGGCTATGGAACGCATCATCATGGACCTAATTAACATGGATATAGGGAATCTCCAAACTCTAGATCCAACTCAATTTGGTTTTGTAAAAGGTAGATCACGCCTGCTCAACCTGGTTGACTTCTTTGAGTCAGACACCAGAGCTGTGGATGGGGGCAAGGCAGTTCATACAGCCTATCTCGATCTGCCAAGGCCTTTGATACCATTCCCCACTCAGGAATTATTGATAAACTCACCAAACTAGGCATCAACGCCTATATCACTAGGTGGGTTGCAAACTGGCTCACAGATAGAAGCCACAGTGTGAAAGTAGTGGACTCCAAGTCAGACTGCCGACCAGTCACAAGTGAAGTCCCACAGTGATCGGTCCTGGGTCCTCTCCTGTTTGGCATCTGCTTCTCAGAAATCCAGGCCAACATGGAGGGACTCTGGCTGACCAATTTCACAGACGACTGCAAGCTGGGAGCCATTATTAACTCTCCAAGTGATTTAGACATCCTGCAGAAAGGCCTCACTGAGATCAATGACTTGTCTCAAAACCATGACCTTAAGCTTAATGTCAAAAAATGCATTGTCATCCCCATTTGGGATTAACTCAGTTCTCATTAATTACCACATCAATGGGTGCCCACTAGACACTGAAGGCATTATAAGAGATCTAGGGACACAGGTTGACAGAAACCTCTCCTTCGACCACCACATTGCCACTGTGGTCAGAAAGTCCTTTTATGTGGCACATCTCATTACCAAGGATTTTGCATCCAGGAAGAAAGAGGTCATCATCTCTCTCTACTCTTCCCTCATTCATCGAGTATAATGCCCCATTTGGCATGTACCGCACTAGACACATGCAACAGCTGGAAAGGCCACAAAAGTACCTCACAAAGAGGATCCTAGTCCTTAAACACATGTCCTACATGGACAGACTCAAAAAACTCCAGCTATTCTCTGTCTCATATCATCTACTAAGAGTCGATCTCTGCTTGACTTACAAAGCCATGTCTCACCCAGTTCTGTTAGAAATGCTACATCTAAAGAAATCCAAATCCCTCCACACCACATGCTCCAGAGATCTCAACCTCATTACCACAATCAACAGAACATGCTGGAGGGACAGGTTCATAACCCAGAAACTGCCCATGCTCTGGAACAGACTTCCCATGCATGTCAAGCAGAGCACCTCACTGGCCCTCTTCAAGAGAAATCTTGATGGGAAATAGAAAGTTCATCCCAGGGATCACTGCAGTGGCTCTACTTGATAGAGGCAGTGGGAACTAACATTGGGCGGTATGATGCCAGGGCAGTTCTATGGGCTAGGCTTGTAAAGGCTCCAGGGCCATTAGCCTAGTACACACCTAGGAACCTAGGAATGTATAAATGAACACCCAGGCCTCAATGTATTCTTAATGCACATAAGAAGAGCAAAAGGTGGCATATGGGATCAATTAACAGATGTGCTCTAGCATCACCCATTTACAATGTGCTGTAACCCAGTCCAGCATGGACCATATTACTATGTTTCATGACAACTGTGAGTACATGGAGACCTGGAACACAATAATGGTTGGTTGGATGAGATCAGTGGTGGCACACACTGCTTTCTTGGATACCTCTGTGCAAACACTTTGCATTGCCACCACCACCAAGCTTCCTGACAGAATTGTTTAAGGTCAGTGGAGGGTATAGAGTAGGGGTGGACATATAGGTGAGCCATCATGGGGTACACAGTTCTCACTAGTATCTGTATATGTACAACAATTGCAGCCAAAACACTTGGAATCCACTGGCAGGATGCATCATGAGTGGACATCATCCATGTCTCAAGTCCTGCAGATGCACACCATCTGTTTAAGGGGAATCAAAAGTAATAGAGCAACAAGATAGAATAGTGACCACGGATCATGGTCAAATGATGATACCTCCAAATACACTGTGTATGACACAGCATACCCATCATCTTGAGACTCCTGTCTCTTCCTCAAGCCATGGTCACATAAAAGGACATTCCTCCCATAACAGCTTGAAATTATATATGGCAAAAAATTCTCCTTGAGACTCCAAGTCAGATATCTGTGATATGCCGTCCTACCCAGTGTGTATAGAGAGGCATGTGTCACTGTATCCCTAACCATCTGTGCACAAGATAATAAATGTGACCCACTCTACCCTTGTTGCCATGTGGTGAATGTGTGAAAGTCTTACATACAGTGCTGCTGGATCAAGCATTGACAAGCACTGTTTGATATTTACACTGCATGCATCATGTCTGATAGTGGGGAATACTGCTCAGTGATAGTGCATCATTAAACACTATCAAGCATGATGCATGCAGTATTACACACTGCAAGTGTTATGTCTGATCGTGCGTAATACTGCACTTAACTGTGTGTTCATCAGAACTCATACATCTGCAATAAATGTCACCACTTCACCAACACTGCCATTTACAGCTCCCATGGCTGTCCAGTGATAGCTTTTTTTCTGCTGGCTGTTGCTGTTCCACCACACTCTGGTTCAGTTGATGATGCTGCTGGACCTTCCTTACTGACGTGTGTGTGTGTGTGTGTGTGTGTGTGTGTGTGTGTGTGTGTGTGTGTGTGTGTGTGTGTGTGTGCGCGTGTGTGTGTATGTGTGTGTGTGTGTGTGTGTGTGTGTGTGTGTGTGTGTGTGTGTGTGTGTGTGTGTATGTGTGTGTGTGTGTGTGTGTGTGTGTGTGTGTGTGTGTGTGTGTGTGTGTGTGTGCACGCGTGTGTGTGTGTGTGTATGTGTAGTCCAACTGCAATGGTAATAGTATCCAAAGGTTGCCTTGCCTATGTCCTTACCTTCATATAGTGTAGCATGCAACATGCTAAGAATATCTTGCAGGTTATAGCGGGATCTTCTCAGAGTGTCCTCCAGACATGTCAAAGTGGTGAAAGTAGGCTTTGATAAGGCAAACACACATGGTCTGCAATGCTATGGAATGGCTTTTATTCAGTATTATACTGTTGTTTGATCAAACTATGGGTGTTCTATGCAGGTGTTTTAAGCCAGGGCTCCAGGGGTTATGTAGCATCACCTGCAACAAGGTATGAACATGGTTACTACATATGGAAAAACTAAAACTGTAGCTGCATGCATTAAAATTAGCTGCAGTGCCTGCACTTAGCAAATAGATGGCTGTGTGGAATTTCAGTATGCACTAAGCTGTTATATAGATGAGTTAAGTGCCAGATAATGAATCACAAATACTGACTAGGCACTGTGTACACACATTACTTATGATCATATGAGTGTCATAAACAGCATTGCAGTTCATGTAATGGTAGCACACTGTGTTTACAAACTTTTGTGATTCTGGGCCAGGTGAGGCCTTCATTTTACACATGTTCTTTCTATGGCACTAAGTACTTCAAGGAGATGGATGATGTCATACAATTTGTGCATGGTGTTAGGTTTCTTCTATGGTGTAGTAGGAATCCATATGTGATCCCCAAGTAAAGAAACATTGTTTGAGGATCTTACTTAATGTCTAGAGATGAGGTCTTTGAAACACCCAATATTCTCCCAGTTCATCTCTGAAAGATTCCTGTAGCTACTATGTAAAGACCTATAAATGCCTTGGTGTCCACTGATATGGAAAGGTCATACTGTTTACATTAGCACCAGGTGGCACCCTGTATGTTAGCTTGTGGTATGTTATCAAATAGGTAGAAACTGGTTTTAGTTTGCTGCCATCTGGCATCTGTTGTCACACTGAACATTCTTGCTATATGTTATGTTGTGCTTTGCTCTTTTATAGTCAAGTGCACAGAGCTGCACAATTTCTTCTACAGATGAATATGAATTGCAATTATGTTCACTTTGCATGCATTTAATATAATTAGGGCCTACTTTTACTACCCCATTTCGGTTGTGGGTCATTATGCTGTCATTTGCATATATCTTCTGATGTTCATTTGAGCTCACTGCACTGGTGGACAACATGGGGACTATGAATTGCTACCTGCTTGTGCAATACACTTGGCTGATTGTAATGCAGGTACACATTATGTACTATGCAGTTTGCTGTGACTCCCTGCAAATGGATCACCCAAACTATTTCTTTTGTATTTTCAGCTGTTATTTTTAGAGTCCATCACTTTCCACAAAGTTCGTGAAGAAGCCAAAGCCCTAGTATAATGTGCATTGACTCTGCCTAGAATTGGTTTATTATGGAGGGATAACAAAAGAACACTGACACCGACCACC